>NW_008360304.1:2643536-2657319 GCF_000622305.1 Nannospalax galili | reverse complement strand
TTTTTTGTTTTTTTTTTTTCAGTCCTAAACAAGGAAGAAGCAGCTCCCCTAGGATGGTTTCAAAATTAAATATGTTCAGTGGTTTCTGTTTCTCCCCTCTTCATCTTCACCCTGAAGGACCTACAAGATTATGATAAATAAACTTGGAGAGACATAAATAACAGAATAGTAAAAAGTGCATTTGGGTCTGTAACACAGATGAAAGTCCTTTCAGTGCTAATCAGCTCCTCCACAGCCCAAGAGGAATGTGCAATGGGCTTTTGTCATAAAGGGCAAGATTCTGCCCCTCCCCCATGGTTTTTCTAACCAGAAATATTGAAAGAGTAATTCATATATACTATATCCTTTCTCTTTCTGCCTTTCCAGTTAAAATATAAAATGATATCCCAGACAAATTAAAAGTAGTGGAATGAGTTATATAAGTAATCACAATATTGATAATTTTGAATTTCAGTCTGACTAGAAGTACCCAACCTGGAGGAACTTGATCCCTAAGTACCATCCATATCTTAATAACAGTTGCGACCATTTGCTGCTCCCTTACTATATGCTGGATCTGATGCTAAGCAGTTTGCATGTGTTATCACATTGGATCTTCACACTAACTCTGAGTGGGTAGTGTTGCTCTATTCATTTTACAAAAACAGAAATTGAGAAAGAGTGAGCTAACCAAAAGTCATACTGCTAGAGTGGTGAGATCCTTGTGGCTATTGTAACAAATCAACACACAGTTGGTGTTTTCAGTGACAAAGCTTTGCCCTTTCCCAGTCCTGGACTCGAGAACTTCAAATGTCTAGATATGGGTAGATTTTTGCCTTGGTCTTTTCTAATCTCTACAGCGGCCTGTGATCCCTGGATTTCCTTGGTTTGGGAATGCTTAACGCTAATCTCTTCCTCCATTTTCACATGACCTCTTTCTGTCTTCTCTTTTTATGTCTTATTAGGATATTTATTGTTCAATGTAGAGCCTGATCTAATTCAGGAAGATCCCACTTCAGAGCCCTATATTAACAGTATCTAGAAAGACTTATTCCAAAAGACCACACTGTGAGATTTTGAATGAACATATATCTTTGGGGACCATTAGTTAACTAGCTCGTGAATGTTAGAACCAAGATTCAAACATCCATTCAATCTTTTACCCATTAATCTATACTTCCCCTTTCACCAAATCACATGTATAGCAATGCAGTATGTAAATATACTATATGATATGTATATATGCATATACTTACAATGGAAAGTGTATCTAAATAAATGTTATAAAATATTCCAGGTGCTTAATAAAAGATTAACAGCTAAATGAGTATTAAATAATAAACATGATGTTTGGCTACTATCTTGAAGCATGCTACCACAGATTTTATTGTAAGGACTTCTCAAAAGACTACCTCAAAATAGTCACACTGTATAGCTCCTATTCCTCCTACAAAGATGTCACTAACTTGCCATGTATTCCTTGTCATTATCCTCTTTGATCCTTCACGATCTGCTGTTTCAATACAGAAATCAAAGGCAAATTAGAAATTGACTCAGGAAAGAATTTAAGAGAGAGGTGCGGTCAAGAGCCCCACTAATGATGTAAAATAAGTGTGTATTCAGCTCATTCCCCTTGATCAAAAGGCAAAATTAGCAGTTACAAACCTCTCTCACTGTCCCTGCTCCTCCATCTCAAGTAAACAGTGAACACTAGACTATGTCAATCTGCTTCTCAAGTTTTCCAAGGACTCCCCAGCAGATTTCCTAGTATAGGAAGGTAGAAGGATCATGGAGTTTTCTTTTTCATTAAATGCAATTTGAGCCCCAGGATGTTTCTGGGGTGATTAGTCTTTCAGGACCATGTCCCAGAAGAACAAGTCCATTAGAAAAAGAAGGAAGGAAAGTACAAGACTTCCATCCCAGATATTTGAATCTAAAAACATGCTAATATACACAATGAATGAATTATAAAAGACTTCTAATAACGTTCTTTCTCTTTTAAAAAATCATTTCTAGAGATAGGGATATGGCTCATTGATAGATGTGCTTGCTTAGTTTGAGCAAGGCCCTGGGTTTGCTTCCCAACACAACAAAAAAATGAGTACACATTTTTACAAACTTTCTAACCATAAATGCCATATATGACTATGTTCTGAAATGAAAACTGTGGAAAGGAAAATCTTAGACCTAATGGAATTAAATTCTTCTAAACTTACCTTGAGCTGTCCTCCTACACCCACAAAAACAGGGCTGGGAAGGAAACGAGGGGCTGATTTAGGGGCTGGTTGTTGGTTGGTTGGTTTTATCCACGATGTCAAACTTTATGACTTCCTATTTCCAGTTTCCCCACTGGAAAATAGGAAGTGAGGTGTAACCTACCGAGAAGCCAGTGTCCACATGCTTTTCAAGCAAAAATCCATGTTTTTGTGTTAGACAGTAAGGTCATTAATTTCTCAATCCTGTCACTCCTGATCACAGAAAACTTGCCACCCAAAACTCATGCTTTGTTCATTCTATGCAACTTGTGGGTCGACTGGTCTTATTTGGTCTGAGAAGTTCATTTTTCACCTTGACTAGCTTGGACTGAGGGTTTGGGTTCCAGTTTAGATGATCATAGTTCCAATTTTCTGTCCCTCTCTGTCATAAAGCACCAGGTTTCAAGGTGCCTTGGGCCTAAACTCTCAAATACCAGTCACCCAGTGACTCCGTCTCTCTATGATTTAATACTTTATTTGCCGGGTGTGGTGGCACATGCCTTTCGTTCTAGCACTTGGGAGGCGGAGACAGGAGGATCTCTGTACGTTTGAGGCCAGCCTGGTCTACATAGTGAGTTCTAGGCCACCTGGGGCTACAGGGAGACCCTGTCTCGAAAAGACCAAAAATTAAAATATTTTATTATTTTTTATTTTATGTGTATGAATGTATTGGTTGTATTGTATAAGGGCATCTGTGTCATGCAATGCCAGCTGAGGTCAGAAGAGGGCATCAGATTCCCCTGAAACTGGAGTTGTGGACTGTTGTTAGTCACCATGTGGGTGCTAGGAATCCAACCCAGGTCCTCTACAAGAGCAGACAGTGCTCTTAACCACCGAGCCATCTCTCTCCAGTCCCTTCTATGGCTCTTGATCATGATGGAGAAACATTGCTATTTTGATTTCTAGGACACAACTATGCCTTAATTTTCTCCCAACCTCACAGACTACTCTTTATCATTCTCCTTCATTGAGTTATCTTCCCAAGCCAACTCCTTTAACACTGATAATCCTCTGGATTCTACCTCGAGTTTCCTGGGCTTCACGATCTCCCATCACAGGCAATCTCATTGGATGCTATGACTTAAATTGGGCACTGGTAAAGTAGAGCTCCTAGGCCAAATCTTATCCATCACCCATTTTCAAAAAGTTTTATTGAAACAGCTATGATTATTTCTTTAAGAATTAAGAATTCTCATTTTTTGTCTATTTTGGAAAATATTTCCATTTCCCATATCCTTTGAACATCTTTTACATTTTTTTAAAATAATTATGACACATAGTAGCATTAACAAATTTTTCATCTGTTATAAGACTTCTTTTCCTGGGGATGCTAAGCAATACTTATTCCCTTTTAAGTTTCTAGTGTCCAAGCCTTATCTACATAGCACATGATAATTAAAAGTACCAGACTGGTGGAACTAACCTTATTGGATGTTTAACAGTCATAGTTTGAGGCCTATACTAATGTGATCAGAGGGACTTAAAGGACAGTTTTTGCCCCTTGCCCTCAGAGGACTATGGAACATCTCTCAAAATGTCCGGTAACCGTGGTGAGTCACCTGTCCTCTTGTTCAGGGAGAACATGGAGACCCCACGAGATGGACTTGAACCAGTGTCCAGTCTACAAAGAGGAGGGTCAACTCAGAGGAAACATCTCATTCATGCTTCCAAGTGAAGCCAGACATGGTCCAGCAGGACCTTTGACTTATCTTCACATAGATGGAACTGGTAAAAGAAAAGAACCAGGAGCTCCTCCCAAGCCCATGTGACCCCTGAGGAACAGATCCTCAAATTACCTTAACTGTAAATTCTTTAAGAGTTCAAAGGATTACACTTTCCAGACATTAGGCTTAAGTCTACATTATTTCTAACTGATGATTTTGTTTCTAACCAGAAAGTGCTGCTCAGATGTAAGACTTCAAATCTTGGTCATCAATACTGTCGTGCCCACCTGTAGCTAAGGGAGACAACCAGTTATTTTTCTAAAATGGATAAATTTGTTTTCTCCCCTGTCTAGAAGCCTTTGAGAAGGAACTGACACTGATTCTAACCACTCCAACAGCTATCAAAATACCTGAAAGCAAATCCTGAATCCATCACTCTCAGGACGCCATGTTGAAAGTAGTTATCGGGACTTGTGGGTATCTCAGTCTTTCCAAACTTTTCATAACCTTGGCAGTTTTGAAGAGTACTGTTCTATTCTATAGAATGTCATTCATTTTTAATTTATATAATACTTATGATTAAATTGGGACTATGAGTCTTGGGGAGGAATACACATTGATGGCATGATCTTTTCAGCACATCATATCAGGATATGCATGATGTTGCCGTCATGTGTAACTGGTAGCTTTGATTACTTGGTTCTGGTATACTGCCAAATTTCTCTGTAAGTTTCCCTTCTTTTCCCTTTTACATACTCTATTCTTTGGAAGTAAATCAGTCAGTCCAGCCCACACTCAAGGGAATTAAACTCCTAGGGGAGGAAATACCTATTGTTCAGCATTCGTCTGCAAGATGGACTCATCTCACCTCATTTATTTGCTTATTCCATGATGTGTTTATGTCAGTGGGGACTAATCTGTATTAGTATAATCTGATTATACTTCAAGTTATAATCCAATACTATATTTCCATTGTTGTTCAAATTATCCAGGCTCAACTGTGAACAGCTCTTTAGACTGTCTCCTGAGTTCTTCTGATATGTACTATTTAAAAAAACTTTTTCCATTCTTTGATCATTTCAGATATATACAATGAGTTTTGATCGTTATCAACCCCCTTTAATGAGCACTTGTTTTCCTCTTCCCCTTGCCAGTTTCCTCACTTAGTGAGTACTTTCTTGTTTTGTTCTTTTTTGAGACAGGGTCTCCCTGTAGCCCCAGCTAGCCTGGAACTCACTATGTAGACCAGGCTGGCCTGGAACTCACAGAGATCCGCCTGCCTCTGCCTCCAGAGTGCTGGGACTAAAGGCATGCGCCACCACGCCTGGCTGTGAGCACCTTCTTATCTTTCTAAATTCATTTCCTCTGTTTCTCTCCATTTAAGAGTCAACACAGGCTTCTGGTATTAGTTGCATTAAGTGTTATATGAATGCTATGAAAAAATTCGTTTGAATTAGATCACCAAATGTGTTTGTAAGTTGATTTTTAAAATGTTCTGTTATTATTGTTCTATTTCTATATTTGTTTCTTTGTGTTTTTTCCAAGGGGAAAAGATACATGTTCTTATAGAATAAGACCATATGTGTTTGGAAAATAACAGCTCTTCCATCCAATGCTTGCATTCCCAAAACAATCTATTTTATTTTTCCTCCTTAAAACTTAGCATTGCCTGATATAATATTCATTTGTTTATTTTCTTTCTTCCCACATTCAATGAAGACCCATATGAATAGGTTTTGTTCCCTGAATTATCTCCCATGGTTAGAAAAGAGCTTGGTTATATGAAGCTTTTACTAAATATTTGTGAAATAAACAAATGAAAGTTGATACAAAAGAAACAATCATGTTAAAGGATTAGTATGATATTGTACTAAACAAAATTTTAAAATCCTTATTTCCCACTGAAAGTGCCAAGTCTAATCCTCTGTGAGAGTAGCTGATTGGCTTGAAATATGAGAGAAGGACATGGATGGATTAGGTAAGTCACAGAGAAGCAAGCATGGGGGCCTGAGGCAGGCTCACAAAGACAGGGAGATGAAGGAAAGAGAGAGTTCATCACACAAGACCCTGGAATACATATTTTCTTTTCCTTTCCCCCTCTCTTTCTTTGAAGTATAGCTGATTCTTCATCATCAAATTAATTATAATAGAAAGAAAATTAATTCTGTTTTCAACAGTCTGAGTAGATTTTGCTCGGCTCAAAGAAACCCTTTGGCTGGGGAGATAATGTGAATCTGAACGGCTGAGGAAGTCAGGCTATGTGTTTAGAGCCAATTATATTCATGGAATGTCCAAAGATTAGCACTTTCTAGTTAAATAATGAGAATGTCTTTTCACTAAACAAGTTCACTTCCACTTACAGACAGACTCCTCATTATTATAAGAATTTTTTTTAGTAACTATAACCTATCATTCATGAAAATGACACCTTAAAAAGTCAATTCCAAGAATGATCTTGGCTGTCACTCTCATAAATCTTTCCAAATCCCTTTATAGCAGCCCGAGAGTACAGCCTCACACAATTTAGGATATAAGTCAGCTACACCTGTTACCTATAAAATGTGGTTTATTACAACAAATGCAGTTGTAAACCTAGATGCCCCAATGCTGGTTTTATGGTGAAAAGCAAGTACCCCCTGGCTCTTCTATTTGATCCCTAATAGCTGTTCTGAATAAAGCAGTAACTGGCAAAATGGCCGCTCTTGCTTCTGGTGACTCATAGCAGTACTCATATGGATCATGGTTTTTCTAAGATAAAACCCATGGAATGATTAAAAAGTAAACAAAGCTATGGCAATGTCATCTCTTGAAAAGATTAGCATTTTTCTCAAGTAAGAGTACAGTTTCTCTTTCTGACCTATGTTTCTGACCATATTCCAAATCTACTAATTATATCCTGACTCCATAAATCTATCCCCTTTCATTTTCAATGAATGAATTATACTCATCTTAAATGCTATGGAAATTAATTCAGCACAGTTAAATTGCCACCATCCTCTTCCTGAAATAGTAATAACCATTTACATTTGTATGACTTGTCACAATTTGCGAATTCCTTGCATATAACACTTTTTATGTAGGAGCCAGGTATTTTTAGTTGCAGTTTTACAGATGAGGAAATGCAGGCTCAGGAGGGCTTGTTAATTGAAAAAAAAAAAAAAAATCAATCAATGCTAGGCCTGTAATACCAACTTCTCCAGAGTTTGAGGCAAGCAGATCACAAGTTCAAGGCCTGCCTGGTTTACAGAGTGATCGAATGATCAAGACCAGTCTGGGAAACTTGGTGAGATCCTATCTGAAGATAAAAAAAGTAAAAAGAGTGGTGCACGCCTGTAGTCCCAGCACTTGGGAGACAGAAGCAGGTGCATCTCTGTGAGTTCAAGGTCAGCCTGGTCTACATAGTGAGTTCCAGGACAGCTGGGGCTTGCAGGGAGATTCTGCTTCAAAAAGACCAAAAAAAAAAAAAAAAAAAAAAAAAAAAAAAAAAAAAAATAGTTCTGAGTCTATACCTCAGTGATAGAGTGCTTGCCCAACATGTGAAGACCTGGGTTCAATCCCTACTATAAAAAACAAAAAAAGAGTCTATCAGTAAACATTTTACCAATTTCATCTCAGGCTCTGATATCGCCTATGAAAGGCCTCACTCCTGTTGGCTTCTGAATAAGACACAGGGAACATACAGAGTTAGGAACCTGAGATATTAGCTAGGAGGGCTTTGGAGTTGGTTTTGCTGCAGACCTGAGTCAGTTAGTTCTGTATATCTGATGCCCCTGGATCTGCTGCTTTTCCCTAACCTCTGCCTCAGCCCCATCCTAATCACTGGTTTCAGTTCTCTTCTCCCTTGGTACAGAGAGTAGATGACAGCCACCCTTGCTCTCTTGACTCATGACTGAGAACACATCTTGTCTCTCCCAGCTTCTCATCTTTAGGAAGTAGAACCAGTTTTCAGCTGGCTGGAAATGTGCCCTTAAACCCCAAAAGTCTCTTGCAGTTTTGAGGCGATGAAACTGACACATACACACAGAGAGAGCAAGACGCTTTCTGGAAAATCCCCCAAAGGGGTTCAGATATCACCTAAGAACTCTCTCTACCTCAGTTCAGATGAAGCCTATGGAAAGAGGCCGACCACGTGAACAGTAGACAGCAAGTGCCTGCTATACAACACTAAGCATATTTGTCTTCATGAAGTATCAAAATCCAAACTTGCTCTCAGACATTTCTTTAGCCAAAAAGAAGGACAACCAGGAGGAAGAGGAGAAAAAGAAGAAGGAAGAAGACAAAGAGAAGTTGGGGAGGAGGAAGAAGAGGAAGAGGAGGAGATAGGGAGAAGGAAGGGGGAGAATGGGGGAGGAGGAGGAGGAAGAGGAGGATAGGAGAAAGAGAAGGGGGAGAGGAAGAAGAGGAGAGGAAAAGGAGGGGGAGGAGGAGGAGGAGAGGAAGAAGAGGAAGCAAATCATAGAGCACCATGATCTTGGGAGATGACCATTTCTTATTGAGATCCTTCAGACTTACACAAATAGAAGAGAGCTCTCAGTTAGGATTATGTTCATCTATAATATTATAAAATGCAAATTAATAGTAGCCAAAATACAAAAATATTTTTCCGTTAAAAGTTCACAATTGGTATAGAACTGGTATGAAATCCATAAAGATTTCCAAAAGGAACCTACACTTCTTCCTTCTTCTGCTCTGCCATCCCTGATGGATGACCCTCACCCATCTGAATCAAGATGGCTGCTTTAGTCCAGATAACACGTCCATATTCCATCCAGGAGCTAGGAAGAAAGGGTCAAGAAACTCATGCCTCAAAACTTTAACTATTTTTCACATTCACATATGACACTTCCACCTACAGCCTACTGGCTAAAATTCAGTTGTATAGGCACATTTAGCCTCAAGTGAGGCCAACATAGTCTTTTTACTTGTATTAGTCACTTTTCTGTTGCTGTGATAGAAACACTGACCCAAGCAATTTAGAGAAGGAAGAGTTTATTTGAGCTTATGGTTCCAGGGGAATTACAGTCCGTCATGGCAGGGAGGCATGGTGGCTGGAGGTGGCTGGAGCAGGAGCAGCAGAAGATAAGCTCTCACATCATCACTCAGGCACAGGAAGCAAAAGAGCAACTGGAGATCCAGCAAGGCTTAAGAATTCTCTAAGCCCACCCCCAGTGATGTGCTTCCTCCAGGATAGCCACACCTAAAACCTCCCAAAACAGTGCCATTATCTGGGGACAAAATGTCCAAATACTTGGAGCCAATGGGGGACATTTTCATTCAAACCACCACAGTGCTTATGCTTAGGGATTATTTACCTTATTGAAATTAGGGTTCTATTATGAAGGCAGCTGGAAAGGTTTTGTTTTGTTTTGTTCCTTCTGTTTCTTCCTTAAACAACTGTTGGAATTCTTTTCTAATAAGGCAAACACCTTATTTCACATTCCTCCCAGCCTCATGACTTGCCTTAGGATCTCTCTCTACCCATTGTACTCTGAGAATCAAGCAGAGTTCACAAATGGAACTTGGTGCCTGGCTGGCTATAAAAAACTTTTCTGGAGAATTTATTTCAATTTTGGGTCTCCAACTCTAGAGTTTCTGACTCAGTGAATCAGAGAATGGCCCCTGAAAACTAAACCTTAAAAGCAAATACAAACAGAAATCCCTATTTATTTATTATTTTTTAGACAAGGTCTTCCCTGTAGCCCCAGCTGTCTAGGAATTTGCTATGTAGATCAAGCTGGGCTCAATCTAAAAGGGATCCACCAGTCTCTGCCTCAGGAGTCCTGGGATTAAAGATGTTTCAGCCCTGCCAGAAACCCTCTTAAATAATGCTGGCCAATGAGCATGTTCAGTTTGTGAAAAATCATTGAGTTCACTAGGTTTATAATGTATTTATAACATATCAGTTTTTTAGGTATATTATGCTTCCATAAACATTTTAAGGTTAAAATGTATTACTAAATGATTCTGCAGTATACCAAATTATGAGAACAGATGCAACAAAAGTTTCAACCAGGGGTTGATCCTACCCAGTCTGGAAATCTTTGCATGTGCATTTCCCCCTGTTGAAGCAAGATTACTTTTTTACACCTATTCATAGAAGGAAGCATCCACTAATTCATCTATTAACATGTAAGTCTAGGTTTTGGACAGATGAGAGGAGTTATTCTATGAGTTAGAATATTATCCCACTTTTTCCCTCAATAAATCTAAACTCATCCTACTATTTTTCAGCATCTCAGAGACAGTCCAGGGTGTATTTTGTTTCTGTTTTCCTCTTAGTCTCCATTCACTTTCTCTACTGTATTCTCCCCTCTGTATTGGGGGCCAGATGTCACTAGGAAGGAACCTGGCAGCTGTTATTTTTAAATTGGTACAAATAAAGGAGAGATCAGGAGGGTAGAAAAATGGGAGTTGTGGAAAAGATCCACCACCTGGGTCAGGCCTGAGGGAAGAGTCATGCTGCCCCTGTTGCCATATGAAATGATAGAATAATCTGCCCCACAGGGTATCACCACAGGAGTTCTGGGCCATGTTCCTACCTGAGTAGCAAAGAAGACACTCTGAGAAAATCCAACTCAACATAAGGCTGTCTTGGGGTAAGAAATATTATAAAATGTCTTTATAACAGTATAGACACTGAGCATAGAATAAAATTCTCACATTTAACTAAATCTTGCTTTTCTATTAAAAATTATAGGTGGGATGTTTGACATACTTGCGTAACTTATCAATCCCAAATAAAACAATACCTGCAGTCATAACAATTTTTACCTTAGATCTGTTTTGGGATGTTTGCTAATGGTGTAAGCATCCCCTAATGGAAATGTGCTTGCTTTTAAAACAATGTCAAATAAGAGCATTTTCTGGGCATATAGAACATTTTATTTTGGAAAATCCTTGCTGATGTACGCAGGGCCTGTGCAATGTCAAAATACACATTTAATCAAACATCCTGAGAGAATAGCTTTGCACCATTAGCTTCATGCTACAGGTAAGAGCACTGAAATCCAAATAGATTGACTACATGTTACAGAATGCAGGGTGCTCTAAAAATATTATGTGTACAGAAAAAGCAATCTCTTACCAGAAAAGAGACTAGGGAAAACAACCCAGAGTCAAGGGAAACTGATATTTTTTTGTTTTGAAAGCTTTCATGGTTAATGTCAAAGAATATATTGTTCTCCTGAGTCATGTACCAGTATCTAGGGGATCTAGGGGAAATTATACTACTTGATCTCAGAATTCAGGCAAATTAGAGGTGCATCTGTGGCATTCCTCTGTGGAGTTCAGAGTACTAAGGCAATTCTGCTTATTACTATCAACATTGTACAGAATCAGCTGTTGGTACTGTATCCCATGCAACCCTCATAAATAAGTGATTGGAATATTACCTCCGACTCTCCATCAAATGTCCATTGAGTGGCAACTCTGGATCCACCAATGTGCTAAGCCTAGAGGTACAGTGGTAAATAAGATCACCCCACTTTAGTGGCTTATTATGTAAGAAAGAAAAACAAAATGTAACAAAATAGTTAAAAGATGTCTTAGAGATGGCTCAGTGAGTAAAAGTGTTTTCTGAGTAAGTATGGCTGTAGCCCAGCACTGGGGTGGGGAGAACAGGCCATGAGGTTCTCTGATCTGAAAGGAGAAGTTTGGAGGTCTGGTGGTCCTGCATCAATGCAGTAGTCCAAGATAGAGATGACGAAGGTCTAAGCTTCCGTGGTGGCAGTAGGGGTAGTAAGAACCAACAGCATCATGTTAGTGGAATAAGACAAACTCTACAGGTATCACAGGTTTTCTTTCACATGTGGAATCTCAGAATAATAATAATAATAATTAATAATAATAATAATAATAATAAACCCCATGAAATTAGAAAGGAAACAATTAGGGAAGAAAAAGCAGATAAAGGTTTAAGAGAGGGCAGTAGGGGAGTAAATATGAGCAGAGAATGTTATATGCATCTATAGAAATGTTGAAATCAAACTCGTTTTCTACAAATAATATGTAGTAATATTTTTAAAAACAGGACTCAAGACAACAATGAGAGTGGTAACTTCGGTCTGTGAATCTGAGGTCATTATCTGAATAATGGGGGATTGTGGGAGAAAAAGTAAGTGAGAGAAGATAATGATGAGATTTTGCAATGTGTGAGGCTTTCTTTCTGAATAAATAGAGGACAAGGAAAAATAATTGAATCTTTTATTGATTGTCTTTCAATACCTTATAATCTTCATCTTGAAGCATTCATGATAGAATTGAAACAGTTCTATTAAGAATTTTAAGTTTATAAATTCAGTATTTTTTGAAGTTTTATTTTGCTTCTCTTAAGAGCAAGAGGCTTCCCTTGTCATCCTGAAGTATCAGTCTTGTAAACCAATCTCTTCTTATAAAATCTGCCGGGACATGAGGCTAGCAAAGTGACAATACAATGGGAATTGAAGCAGACAACTGAAGGCATATCTTTCAAGTAAAATCAGCACAGCAAAGAGATATGTGCATACCCTTTATATTTCAGAACTACTCATGATAGCCAACTATGGAGTCAATCTATCATCAGATAGATAAAGAAATGTGGTATACACACACACACACACACACACACACACACACACACACATGAATATCATACAGGCATAAAGAAGAAGGAAATCTTTTCATTTGCATAAATATGGATGGAACTTGAAGACATTATATGAAGTCATTATATAGAGTTCAGTTTTGCTGCCTATACACTCAGTAGGGTGTGGAACCAGCCAGTGGAGCATGTGGACCTATGAGGGCTCACATCCTTAAGAAGACCTGACTCTCCTTCCTGAAGAAACCATCAAGTGTCCATCGGTCCTTTTTAGGGGTGAGGCTGTGAACCCTTTCTCCTGCCATGCTAGAATGTTATCTAGTTTGATCTTCTGCAGGTTTTGTGTAGGCAACCATAGCTGCTGTGAGTTCTGGAGTGTAGTGGTCCTGTCATGTCCAAAAGACAGTATTTTGCTCTGCCTCTCTGACCTCTGGCTCTTAAAATGTTTCTGCCCTCTCTATCTTGATGGTCCCTGAGCCTTGGGATGGGTAATACAGATGTCCTATTTGTGGCTGAGCATTCCACAGACATTTATTCTCTACACTTTGACCAGGTGTGAGTTTCTGTATTAACCATCATCCTTTGCACAATGAAGCTTCTCTGATGAGGTCTGAGAGTTGCACTAATCTATGAGTATCGAGATAAGAACATACAGTTCAGTTTGACACTATGTACCTTGAACAGAAGAGATTATCAATTTTTTAAATTATTATTTATTTTTATTTGATATGTATGAATGTATTGCTTGCATGTATGTGAGTGCACCCATGTTCAGTGCCCATGGAGGTCAGAAGCAGGTGTCGGATTCCCTTGGAACTGGAGTTACAGAAGGTTGTTCGCCATGTGGGTGCTGGGAATGGAAACCTGGTCCTCTGCAAGAGCAGCCAGTGCTCTTCACTGCTGAGTCATCTCTCCTGCTCTGAAGATTTTTTTTTTTTAAGTATGCCTTTACATCTTTGGGTCATCAGATTCCATTGTAAAATACAGCAAGTTTCTGTACAATAAGTAAACAAATTTTAAAACTCCTTATTATCTGCAAAGATATATGACAAGTAAGTGTGGGGGTCCCTAGTTCTCAGAGCAGCCAGTGCTCTTCACTGCTGAGTCATCTCTCCTGCTCTGAAGATTTTTTTTTTTTAAGTATGCCTTTACATCTTTGGGTCATCAGATTCCATTGTAAAATACAGCAAGTTTCTGTACAATAAGTAAACAAATTTTAAAACTCCTTATTATCTGCAAAGATATATGACAAGTAAGTGTGGGGGTCCCTAGTTCTCACCATAAGTGGCTATCAGTGAGAATTGGGT
>NW_008360304.1:2628357-2643485 GCF_000622305.1 Nannospalax galili | reverse complement strand
GAGAGAGAGAGAGAGAGAGAGAGAGAGAGAGAGAGAGAGAGGTTCTGGAGCTGGAGAGATAGCTCAGTGGTTAAGAACACCAGTTGTTCTTGCAGAAGACCCAGGTTCGAGTCCCAGTACCCACTTGGCAACTAACGACTGTCTGTAACTCCAGTCCCAGGGGATCTGACAGCCTCTTCTGACCTCCGCGGGCATTGCCCGACACAGGTGCACTTACCTCCATGCAGGCAATACACGCATACACATAAAATTTTAAAAAAAAGAGAGGTTCTTAGTGTATTAATTGTTAATTGTATAAGTGATATTTGCCGTGGAAGTTTTTAACCATAGGCGACACGACTGTGTTGAATTATCTGCTACCAAAGTTGCTCCAGATCTTTTGTCTTTGCTTATTGGAAAAGCTGTTCTCAATGTAGACCTCAATCGGGAAATTATTCTGCACATTCCCACAGTGCCTCATATCATAGCAGCTGACCAAAGCAACCAGATTAAATACAGAAATTATGGTGATCCACACAGAGAAGAAAAGTATTCCAAGGGAAAACAACCACATAGTGGAAGGGATTTGCATACGATAACAAAGTGGAACACTTTTATCAATTTATTAAAGTAGCATACTCAGACCAAGCAAACACACAAGCAAGACCTGAGACGCTTTGGCAAATAAAAAGCTCAGTTCTGGAATAAAGTCATCTAATTGCTCATTTGCTTTACATATTACAATTAAGTGATGTACATGCTGAAGACTTCTGTCACTCAAAGCCATTCAAAGCTGTTCTACTTAATGCACGACAGCACTTACTTTCCTCTCTACTTCAATCACCCTCACAGGTCTAATCTTATATATATAACAATATAAATATAGACACTTCAGACACCAACGGGAAAGTCTTCATTCCCTCAAAAGCTCAAATACATATATTTAAATGGTTATTAAACCTCATATACTGTGTGCATTTTAACACTGCTGGTCAAATAAGTCTTCTTTGCAGCTGTGTATGATGGCATATGCCTGTGTAAATCAAATTCACTGCTGGGAGGTGCACGTGGCATCCAATCCCCTTCTCCCACGGTCCTTGGGACAACCTGAGGAAAAATTTCTCCAAACCCAGGTTTGAAGAATTTTAAGGAGTTTATTGGACTTGCTAACTGAGCTTGGTTTACTTACAGACAAGCGGGCACTGCCCCCCCCACACACACACCCCAATTCACGACTCTGTTTGAAAGTCCACACCCAGACATAAATCTGGTGGTCCCAGGCAGACTTACAAAATGGCAGGGACCAGCCTCCTTGTTTTCCTAGCATTTATACCCTTAGCCCCTCCCCTGCAAGGGGCTATGGTCAACTGATTGGCTAGAAGAGGGAAGGGGTGTAGCTTCTTTGCAGAGCGTGGGAAGGAGGTGGGTCCATGGCTTGTCATCACAGGGTCAGAGGAACATCTTCAGGGTCACAGCCTGTGATTCCAGTACTCAAAAGACTGAAGCAGGAGGATGGCCAGGCTGGACTATACAGGGAGATGGTCTCAAAAATGGAGACAACTAGGGAATGAGAGAAAGAAAGAAGGAGGAAGGGGGAAGGGTGAGGGAGAAGGCAAAAAGAAAGCCTCTGCCATTTGAACAAAAGTATCCAACTTTTTTTTTTTCTTTTTTTTTTTTTTAAACTTTAGCCAGGTGTGGTGGCACATGCCTTTAATCCCAACACTCGGGAGGCAGAGGATCTCTGTGAGTTCAAGGCCAGCCTGGTCTACATGGTGAGTTCCAGGACAGCTGGGGCTACAGGGAGACCCTGTCTCAAAAAGACCAAAAAAAAATCTATTGAGAATTTCATCCCTGCATATAAGGTGTTTTGATCAAATCCACACCCACTCCCTCCCCTCCAACTCCTCCCATATCTCCCCATCACTTTTTTCTGACAACTTCATGTACCCTTTCTTTCTTTTTCTTTCTTTCTTTTCTTTCTTTTCCTTCCTTCCTTTCTTTCTTTCTTTCTTTCTTTCATTCTTTCTTTTTAATGGGGCTTTTTGCTACTCTAACTGTCCCACCTCTGAAGAGGTAAGCCTAAAATCTTTTAGGGATTAGATAAGAGGCTCCCAAATACTTTTGACATTTTGGCCTTTGGAACAGAGTATGTTTCTAAGAGGCCCAAGGATATTTTGGCTTTTAGCCAAGAAACTGGCTACTTTTCTTTGGAGTCATTTTACCCTAACTGCCTAGCCAATTCCTACCTCCTGTTCTTATCACACTATCCCCTGAAGAGGTTACCCAAATTATTGATAGGGAATCAGGAGACAGATTTCTCTGGCTTCTTCCATGCTGAACAGGGATGCAGGGTGAGGCAATTGGAGTACCCCTTCAGTGGGTCTATCTAAAAGACTCCAAAATTGCATAACTCTTATCTGTAGGGAGGAAAGAAGATCCTTGACTGGTGAACAGGGGATGTGAAGAAGAAGTAAGGGCAAGAGTACTTAGCATTACAAGTTCTAGACAGGGAACCAGAAAAAAAATCAGAGCAGGTAAAATCTCAAATATTCATATCAGAGTGCAATGAGATTTCTTGACGAGAGCTTCCAAAAGCATCCCTCTATTGGGTTCCTCTTCATTTTTCCTTTGTCTGCCAAGGCTGGACTCAAGTGTGATGGACTCAGGATTTGTTTTCAAACACTTTGATAGCTGTTGGGGTAGCTAGAATCAGTATCAGTTCCCTCTCAAAGGCTTCTAGATACTTCAAGAAAACAAATTTAGCCACCATTTTAGAACAATAGTGGTTTGTCTCCCCTTGCTACAGGTGGGCACTACAGTATTGCAGACCAAGATCTGAAGTCTTACATCTGAGCAGCACTTTCTGCTTAGAAGCAAAATCATCAATGAGAAATAATTGTCTAAATAACATCTTATATGGACTTAAACCTAATGTCTGGAAAGTGTAATCCCTTGAATTCTTAAAGAAATATACTGATCACTTTAATCTTTGGTTATACTTTCCTTCTGGGTGTTTAAGCCCATATAGTTGGCCCAAATAAACCAATTTATTTTAACTCTTAAGGTCATTTAAGGATCTGTTCCTTAGGGGTCACATGGGCTTGGGAGGAGCCCCTGGCTCCTTTCTTTTACCAGTTCCATCTATGTGAAGATAAGTCAAAGGTCCTACTGGAAAATGGCTGGCTTCACTTGGAAGCATAGAGGAAATGTTTCCTCTGAGCTGACCCTCCTCTTTGTAGACTGGGCACTGGTTCAAGTCCATCTGGTGGGGTCTCCACGGCCTCCCTGAACAGGAGGACAGGTGACCCACCACAGTTCCAGGACATTTTGAAAGATGCTCCATAGTCCCCTAGAACTTAGTCAACCTTGAAGGGCAAGGAACAAAAACTGTCCAAGTCCCTCTGACCAGATTAGTATAGGCCTCAAAGCATGACTGTTAAACATCCAAGGAGGTTAGTTCTACCAATCTGGTAAAAGTATTCAACTTCTCTTATCTATCCTTCCATATTTCAGTTATTTGAATTCATGGTCTTTATTCTTTCCCTGTGCCCCATATAGTAAGACAAAATCATCTTCCATTGCTAAATATGTTTTATTGTTTCAGTTTATTTTACTTAAATGTTCCTAATTATCTTTGGGGGACAAAAATTACTTCATACAGATATTGTGTGTGTGTGTGTGTGTGTGTGTGTGTGTGTGTGTGTGTTTTATTCATCTATGTGTTTTTATAATTTTGCACATTTGGAACTGGAGAGAAGCTCAGTGGTTAGGAGCACTGACTGCTCTTGCAGAGGACCTGGGTTCAATTCCCAGTACCCACATGGTGACTAACAACAGTCCCTAACTCCAGTTCCAGGGCATCTGACGCCTTCTGACCACCACAGGCATTGCATGACACAGGTGGACTTACATATATGTAGGTATAAGACTCATACACATAAAATAAAAATAAATAAAATATTTAAATAAAAATAATTTCTCACATGTATGTCATGTATATTGACCTCTCTCACCCTCTATATCCCTACCACTTCTGTCTGCCCCCCACAACCCCCTGACAAAGAGCACTCTCACGTTCATGTCTATTCATTTTGTTTTGTGATCCACTGAAATCAACCAGGGCCATCTGCGGGACCTTGGATTTTGATCTACCCCTTGGAGCCTTGTGGGCTTAGCAGTGAGCACACAACTAAAGGCAGTGATTCTCCTTTTAAAATATGTCCTCCATGGGAAGGGGTTCACGAGCCTCCATCCCTTTATAACAAATATTGACAGTTGATGACTTCAAGAGGAGGGAGAGTCAGTTTTCTTCAAGGGTATGACTCCCAGTAGGTAGACCAGAAGTATATAGACAGCACAAATTGGAGTTGATGGATTATTAAATAAAAGAAAGTTTAAACAGAGGATGTGTAGTTGGATATGGGCAGGGAGATAGGGGTAGATCTGGGAGAAGTTAAGGGGAGGAGATGGAGATGCAAATTATATCATGGGTTCATCAGAATATAAAATATATACTTCATGGGAGAATTATTCATTAGTTTTATTTGGCCAAAATCATTTCAATCATGTTGAATGAAGAATTTTTGGAATTAAATAGCACATTTGCTCATGACTCTAAAAGGGCACACCTCTTCTTGAGGAAACCTTTATCTCTGGAAGTTGGTTTTGTTAGTAAGTCACCATCATTCCAGTTGTTTCTGCAAATAACCTATTTTTTCTAAACACTTATTGTATCAAATGCACTTCAGGGTAATTGATGTTTCCAGGTAATTAAACTCTAATTATTATAAATAGTTAATAGATTTGCAGTATAGAATCAATCCATTTATTGAATGTGACTTTAAATATGCCCATTTTAAAATAGCTTGTCCCATTTCAAATGAATAATGTCATTGCAGACCACCTCAAGGGTTATAGAGAAATTTAAGCAAGGGAACATCTACAAACACAAATGCTAATTTAACCTTTAGAAAAGGATTGTTATTTTGGTTCAATATTACACCCACTCCCACTTCTATTTTAAGTAATCACACACTAAAATACTAAGCTCATGGATTTTACCTTATGTTACATGTAGAATAATTTTAATTCTTTTATATTTTTGTTTAAAGGAAAAAGTAGTTGTGAAATATTCTTTAATAATCATCAATAAAAGAAGAAATTGCTTTTCCTGGAAAAGTGGAATGTGGTAAAAGGATATGCTTATTATCCTCATTTCAAACTATTCCTAGAAATGTTTTACCTGAGTATTTTGGCCATTGGGATTAGGGGAAGAAAGGAATTTACCAAGAGTTTGTAAAAGAGAAATCTGAGCCAGGTCATTTCACCTGGAAATAGAATCATTTTACAGCCATTTAGACCCCAGACACAGAAGTGGTCTGTAGTCTGCAGCTTTGTTCTCAGGGACAAGACAACCTGTGTTCAACAGGAGGAGGGGGCCTTCTACAACAGGCTTTCTGAACAAAAAGAAGCCATTTATGGCTCAAAATCTGCATACTCATGTAACCTTCAGGTAGGTCTCTTTGCTCCCACTGAGCTATAACCTGTACTGAAATTACATGTAGTTAAGAGACGGCAAGTCTTATAACAAGAGGCTTAGGTCATTAACAATTTGTGATTATAAACACCATCTTGAAAATATCATTTGGACTTAGTCAACCTGAAAATGTATCTACCCATTCCCTCCTGTAAGAACCTATAATATAATCCATGTTGTACATGGTTTGTAAGGCCATGAATTTAGAACCTATGGCTCACCAATGCTTTCTTTCTTTTTTTAACTTGGTATTCTCTTTATCTTGTTTGCCTAGTCCTCCATCCATTCCGTCATCCATTCATCTTAAGACTATAAAGTATTCAAAAGAAGGATGAAAAGACTGGAGAGGTGGCTCAGCAGTTAAGAGCACTGGCTGCTCTTGCAGAGGACCCGGGTTTGGTTCCCAGCACCCACATGGTAGCTAATTGAGCTTATAATTCCAGTTCCAAGGGCTCCAATACCCTCTTCTAACTTCTACAGGTGTTGCACAACATGGGTGCACTTACATACACATACACTCATACACAGGCAATACACTCATACACATAAAGTAAACATAATAAATAAAAGATTTTTTAAAAAAAATAAAAAATACACAATTCATTCTACCACTGAGTGTAAGAGCTGAAATATTTTCTAATACCAGTGAACTAGAATTGGCCTTCAGGTTCTGGACCTGCCATGGCTTTAATCTTGGTCAAGTCACAGATTCTGCAGTGGTGTATTGGCCACATATGGCAGCATTGCTTTGTTATACTTCTACTTCAAGTTAAGGCCTAAAAAAAAACTCCAGCTGTGAAAGCAACATAAATGGATTCTGAAATGTCCAACCTCATCTGTTAAGACCCATGCTTGGAGAAGCTAATGTCAAATCATCATGTAAAACTCAATTTGTACAATAAATTATGAACCTGGAAAAAAATAAAAAATAGAAAGATGAGAAAAATATACTGATATTAAATATCTAAATGGCATAAGACCAAAATAAAATTTAGCACCAAAATGAGTGAGAAAAAGACTTCAGAAAAATCATCTGTGTAGGCAGCAATGATTCGGAGAAGCTTCATCTAAAGTCACCTTAAGTAAAATTGTCAAGCAGCTCCTGCCCACAGCCTCCCTTTCAGCATCCCTGGCTCCAGGTTCCCACTGTCCTCATGTGTCCTTCCCTCATTCCTCTTTCAATATACTAAAATAATACCAGTTGGCTCAGGGAAACTCCACTATGAATTTCTCCAAATCAAGTCACATAAGGACTTTTCTCCCCTCTGCTATTCCTGTTGCCCATTCAGTCTTATAGATTATCAACATGAAGGCCTTGTTCTCAACTAAAGGACTTCTATATTAGTTATAGGTTTAAACTTTTCTACTATTAAATGCTTTCTAGACTAACCCAAAGTAATGACTTGATCATGGCAATGTTGATCATCAGCTTAGGCCTGTTAGGTGATAATATTTTTTAACAGAAACCAATCAATAAAGCCACATCCCTCCAATGCATTAATCAGACTTGTCTAAAACTGATTTCTTTGAAAGTAGGACTAGATCAAGTGTTGGATGCAATGGATGAGGTGATAACTTCAGAGCTCCCAATGGATTATACTCTTAGGAGATGTACCTTCAAAGAAGTGAGGACAGCATTTGGAAGCAGAAGTCTTAACAACTGATGGCTCAGTCAACCCTAAATGAATGAGGACAATCCCTCAGCATGCCCACAAACTCAACCTAGGGGCCAACCCTTAATCCTAGTCATTCTAACAGGCAGCCTTTGGCTTCTTAGTGGTGGGGTGGGGGTTCTCTGGTCAAGGTAATATTCTGTGATGATGACAATTCCCACTCAGAAAAAAATGTAAATAGGGAGCAGCCAATGTCGCCAGCAGCTGGGGGATAGCATTGTTATTCCTGAAGACAGACTCTTTTTTAAAAAATATTTTATTTTTGTATTTTATGTGTATGCATGCATTCCCTGCATGTAGGTAAATGCACCTGTGTCATGCAATGCCCATGGAGGACAGAAGAGGCCGTTGGAGCCCCTGGAACTGGAGTTTGAGACAGTTGTTAGCTGCCATGTGGGTGCTAGAATTCAAACCCAGCTCTTCTGCAAGAACAGCCAGTGTTCTTAACCACTGAGCCATCTCTCCAGCCCCTGAAGACAGACTCTTAAAGGATGGCAAAGAATGAGGGCAAGATCAGAGGAATGTCTATTTGTATTAGGTTGCCTTAACTCCCAAGTTGAAGATTTACCACATTAATAGAGAGTATTGATATAATTCTGTCTTACCTAGACTGTATTTCTAGTCTGTACTCAATAAAATAAGTTCAATGACTCAAGATAGTTGTCCCAGTCATCTTAACAGGGTACCCAAATGATAGTAACATAATGTACCAGTCTCCTGAGATGGCCTAAATGATCTCAGCATCTTCTGAATCATCCTTCTTGAGAGACAAAGAGAATGCCTCATTTGAGGCTTCTGTTAGGATGGCAGATACCTATGATGAGTTCGGCTTTTAACTTAAATTCGTGCTTTTGCAGCTCTCATGCTTTCAGAATGTTACTGCATTTTGTTTGTAACTATTCTTGTTATGAAGCAAGAAGTTTTCTCTTTGTAAAAGCAATACATTTATGTACATAGAGGCAAAATAGCACTCTGAGTAACCATGATTTTACAAACCTTTAATTTAACAAGTAACAAAGATGAGATTTTTATACTTTCAATTTGGTACACTCTAAAAATTTAATTTATCACACTATACTTATAACAGGGACTGTCATGAAGAAGAGGCCCCATTTTAGAATACATAGTTTAGCATGGTGCCATTTAATATGAAATATTCAGACATTAAAGTCTATTAAAATTAACTGGTGTTGAATTCAAAATAAAATTCCAAGCCAAAAATTGTATCCTCTAATTATCCTGTCTAAATTTATGACGGTTTAAGTTGAGTCTCTAATCAATTGATACTCTTTTCAATTGTCTTGAGAGATATTCAGTTCTTATTTGCAAATTCTTAACATCATTTTGAAATTCAATTTGTACCTCTCAATATACCAATTATATCAAATCATGGTGCTCTTTGGCCGGTTTCAGGCTGGATGACATTGGAATTCTAACTAAGGAAGTGGAAAAGCTCCAAGAGCTGGCTGAGTCCCAATAAACATCAAACACAGCAGTCATAAAAATTGACTTCACTCAAAGGGTCTGATAATACTATTCATTTAACTGGCAACTGTATTAAGACTGATGATGATTCCTTAAAAAAGGGTAAAAAAGTTTCCAATCACTAATCGCTACAGGTATATTTTATGACTCTTCCACGAATGATTATAATAACTACAGAAATCTATACTTCTATGTCCCAGTTACAGGACTTGGTACAATGTTTCTTAACTCCCAAACTAAAAAGCCACATGCTTTCAGATCATGGACTCACTTCAGGGGCAAGTAGCACCGCTTATGAGAGTAATAGTTAACCTCATTTGCAGTGGCAAACGAATTTTCCAAGGTTGTGTGTACAACCCAACATGCAGAGGAACCCTGTTGTCAACGTATTAATTCTAACTAAAAGGAAAATTAGAGCTTGAATTTACATCTTTCTCCTTGTACAGATTTAACAAAAATCAAATCTAGGAATAGAGGATATGGGAAAGATTAGATGGTTTGAAAATAATTTATCCTTCCTAGTTTCCTTTGAAATACTAATAAAGACAGATCTTTTGTCTTTCCCTTTGAGCTTCTAAAAGGCAGGATGTTCCTAACGATGTATAGTACTTAAATAACAGCTTTCTTCTTCAAAGAGTTTTAAGTAGAGTAACTACTTATTAGAATTAGAATCTGTGCCTACTTGGGAAGGAGAGTCCCTTACCTCAAATCCAGCTAAACTATTGAATGTCCAGTGTTAAAGTTCAGTGACTGTGAAAAACAGAGCTGGGGAGTGGCTCAGGGTCATCCTGAATCATGTACAGTGAGTGTCTAGTTAAATTCTGGAGCACCCTTTTTTTTTCATTAAAGGCTGACTATATTTTCGATAATATTTCTTTTTTAAAATAATGTTATATTCTTTTCCTCTTATTATAATGGGAATATATGTTCATTGTTTTTAAAAACCTTGGAAAACGAAGGAAAAAATAAATAAATTACTAATCAATTTCTTAGGTTGTAATGGTGATTTCATAACCTTTATAAATGCCTTATTTTTTAAGAAATACAATGAGTAACTGAAATATTGGAGTTTTGCAACTGAAAATAGTTCTAGCATAACTAGAGAAATTCAATGAATTTAACAAGCAATCGCAAGATGTATTTAAATTCTGCAGTTTCATTTAAAAACCATTAGAGTAATTTTAATTTTGTTTTGTTTTGTTTGTTGAGATTGCATCCTCCTATGCAGCCCTGGCTGGTTCAGAACTTGCTTGTAGACCAGCCTGGATTTGAACTTGTGGGCGAGCCTCCTGCCTTTGTCTCTCAAATGCTGACATTATAGGCATGTAACTATGCCTGGCTTAAAGCCATCTGTTCTTTTATTTACTTATTTTTGTAAACATGCTTTTATCAATTCTTTGAATTTTTCTTACAATGTGTTCTGATCATATCCCCCCCTACCCACTCATGTAAAATCATGAATGCAGTGGTCCTGTGGTATCCAGAAAGCACTGTTTTGCTCTGGTTCTCTTTGACCTCTAGCCCTTACAATCTTTCTGTAATGGTCTTCTGTGATGGTACCTGAGCCTTTGTTGGAGGGGGTGGAGAACTAAGTGGTATGTATGTGTGTGAGTGTGTGATAAAGATGTTCTATTTAAAGTCATCTATTCTTAAGCAAGATGATTTAGTTTCAATTTTAGCAGACCAAATATTTACTAAGAAGTGTTAACCAGATTTTGCTATTTTTTCCTTCCAATTCATTTATAAATGTAACATTTCACAACAGATTCTAGATCAAGTTAATTTATGCATTTATTTTTCATACTCCTTGTGTTTTTGTGCTCTTTTGAGAAGTTAATTACCTCATAAATAATACTTCATACAATGCAAATTTTGCTGTTAAGAGAAACATTTGAGTAATGGAGTAGGGAAACAATTGTAAAATGCATAATAGGTAAATAAATTCTAATGAACTCTATTGAAGAAGGGAAAACACGTCCCTGTTATGTACCTATAAGACTCTTCTGCACCTTCAAAGACCAAATGAAAATACCCTTTCCAGGAACTTTTTAGGCATGTCATACTGGCCTATAGTGACTATCTCCCATCTTTAAATTCTCTGGTACTTTTTATATCTGTATTGAATATAATCAAGATGTGCATATAAGACAGAAGCCTGGCTGGTTATCTTGCTCTCTGAATGGACTTGTCATCCCAAGCCAGATAATAAATGCTTCTAAGGAAATCTGTCTTCTTACATTTTACTACATTTTTCCCAAAGTGTTTCCCAAGCCTCTGTACTGCCTCTTCAGGGGTTTATTTGAATATAATCCCTGCAGCTCCACAAAAGCTGTATTGTAGGATCCTCCCAAGCCACAGTATTGCAGTGTGGTATTCAGTGGTAACTGTATGTTTCATACACATTCTCTACATTAAATCCTGTTTTCTTCTGTCAATCTCCACTTTCTTTTTAAACAAGTTGGTAATTTTGTGGCTCCCTGTGTTTAACTGTAGAAAGATTTTAAAATGTGCATTTGAACAGAACAGAAAACCTGGCAAGGGATCCCCTTAGTCCCAAAGAAGGCTCTAAATACTTTGTAATACAACTACCCTAAAACTTTAGCCTCACAAATGGGTACCTAGAAAGGAAGGTCTAATACCCCAAGTGAGGGGAATGGTGGTGGGGAAAATCCAAGTTCAGGTTCTTTTGGTTCACAGTTCCTAATGGTAGTCTTTTTGTCTATTTCATGATGTGTAAGTCAGGGCTCAGCTGAGTAATTCTTCGGTTCCAAATGAAGTTGACAAGAGATAATTTGGTGGCATTTTGCTAGCCAAGAGACTTGTCCAGAGAATCTGAGTGACTCCAGTTACTCCCTGGTTACCTTGATTGAGACAGACAGAAGGCTGGGTTCAGATGGCACTTGCAGTATATGTAGCCTTTGAAGTAGAGTGATCCAGTAAGACTTCATAGCAGGTATCCAGAGATACCTGTTGTCTAAGAACTCAAGCTCCTTCTGTTGATTTAAAGTCTTGTCCTTTGCTCCATCTGCCATCTGCTCAGTGTTGTCTAAATAAATAAGATTTTTTTTTTTTGTCTTTTTGAGACAGGGTCTCCCTGTAACCCCAGCTTATGTAGACCAGGCTGGCCTCAAACTCACAAAGATCCGCCTGCCTCTGCCTCCCCAGTGTTGGGATTAAAGGCATGTGTCACCACGCCCAGCTAAATAAATAAGATTCTTAGAGGGAAAAGTCTTAAAAGAATGTTCTTACCACTGAACTTTATTTTATTTATTTATTATTTATTTATTTTTGGTCTTTTTGAGACAGGGTTTCTTTGTAGCCCCAGCTGGCTTGGAACTCATTAAACCAGGCTGGTTTAAATCTCACAGAAATATGCCTGGTTCTGCCTTCTGAGTGCTGGGATTAGAGGTATGCACCACCACACTTAGCAATTCCCTTACTTTTTGGTATTGTACAGATCATATGTCCATGGTCATATAGGAATTCTAAGCAATATTTATATATTATAAAACATGTTAAAATGATCTGGAATCTTATTATTGTTAATTATTGGAGGCTGTAGTAAGCATCTTGTAAGGAAGCTTATGTGTATGTATAAACATTTTATATTCAGACATCCATATTATGCACATGTGACTCTTACAAAAGTGCCATTAATATGTATGCTATTTTATAATTGTTTTTCATTTTACAGAATGCCATGGAGCATTGTTGATGTCAATGAATACAGATACATAGCATTCTTTTTAAAACTATGTGTTATATTATTATGCAATATAATTTATTTAATCAATACCTTATTTACATACAAAAGTGATTGCCTACTTTTAGTGATAATTTGAGAAGGAGGAATAAGATGTGGAGAAAAGGAGGGAAGAAAAGAAAGGAAGGAGAAGAAGAAAAGAGCGAAAGAAGCATAGCTTAAATCAGTAAAGGTTTCATTTTTGTCTACTTACAAGAAATTAAGAAGTAGAAAATGCAGGACCAGACAGCAGCTCTGCAGTATAATTAGGACCCAAGTTCCTTGTACTCAACCATCCTAATGTGCTCGTCACCTTGTGATCTCAAGGCTGCTGTTCCATTTCCCAAACCATAGTTCTTTTTCATAGGAAGGAGAGAGAAATGGTCTCAACAGTGTCCAATACTCTATACTACAGTGTAACCTATACTTCACTTAAAAGGATTTCTTTAAAGTTATCCAGTAATTTCTGCTCACAGTTCAGAATCGGCTAACATGTTTGTGCTTACTTATGAGAAAGATGGGGAAATACAGGTTTTTGTTTCAAATGTTTTATTTGTTTCTGTTTTTTCTTTGTATGTAAGAAGGGGTGAATGAATATTAAGTAGATAGTTACCTCTGTTCAAATCATCAATATAAGTTTTTATATATGTAGATGTATGTATCTGTATATATTCCCAAGAAGATTAAAGGTAAGAAAAAAAGACAATAAATAAAACATTTATTTACATAAAAAGTCTGAGCCTATAGGAAATTTGCTTTAGAATAAAAGAAGTCAATGAGAATTCTCAATGAAAAGACAAATGTCTAAGATGTGATAAGGAAAAAAAAATCATAATGGATAAAAATAAGTTTTACTCCCAAGAATCTCAGTAAAGTCACATAGATGTTTGAACAAATAATTTAGTATAATATAAAATGGCATTGCATTGAGAAATGCATTAGGGACTATGGGATGAAGGGGAAGGATTTGCAAAGGAATAAATGTACAAGCTGTAGGCTTAATAGATAATTAAAAGGGTCCCAAGATTGAATGTACCAAGAATGAAATGAGAGGGCTTTTCAGATACAAGGCTAGTAATATGCAATCCATCTCAGTTACTGACAGGCTCCTTTAAAACACTGCACAAGGGCTACAAGTGTAGCCCAAGTTCTTGGGTTTGGTCTACATATCATAGGCACCTCAAGTTCAATGCCTCCAATGATTCTGATGCATATGAATCAGTATTTCACAACAAAATCTTCAGAATTCATATATACGCCAATGTTTGAGAACCTAGGAGCTAGCCTGGAATAAGAAAGAATAAACCAAAGAGACCATATCAGCACCCTCTGTGAACATTCTTGGCTATCTTGCTTTAGAGTAATTATATTCCAATATAATAATGCACACACTATATTTTTAGTTATCAATATGTCTGACTCCTTTGAGGGTACTTCTCTTAGGCACTTCCTCATGAGGTCCTAGTTCTCATCCTCGATCATGTCCTCTGAGGTTAATTCCAGCTGAAGAACCAATGTCAGCGGGCAATGCAAGGATGCTGAAGCCCTGGAGATGGAATTTTGTGCTGTTTCTGCATCAGAGACTTCCTTGACGAAAATTCTAGTTAAGTTGATAAACCCAATTAAATAATAATTTTTAAAGACATAAATTAATGTACAGAAATTGTATCAAAATAGAGTTAACATACAGATCCTGAGATTGAATGGAAGAAATGCAAGATTAAACAGTCACCGGCAGAGAATAAGAGAAAGAGCTATCGAAAACAAAAATAAGGTTAGGTGAGATTTTTCTCTGTAAAGAAACCAATCAGTGCCCTGAGCCACACCAAGCTATTCACTGATCCAGGACCAACCAGGGAAATGTGTTCCAAGTGTTAGTGGCCTCAAGAGCCAGAAAAAGAGAGAGAGAGAGAGAGAGAGAGAGAGAGAGAGAGAGAGAGAGATCAACTGCTTGAAAGGATGAGAGGACAGTACAGCCAACTGCAGGCACAGCACCAGAAAAGGGCTATGGGAACTTGAAGCTGAGAGACTGACAATGTCATCCCCCCATCCCCAGTCCCCTACCATTTCCTGGAGGAGCAAGAGATCAGAATGCAGAAAGAGCATAGAAGAACTTGGGTCCAGCTCATCGCGCTGCGAACAACAGACCCCATGCAGCAAGGGCTGTGGAGAGTGCCACAGGACTGTGCATGGAAATCTGCATCTCTGAGATCCTCAATCCTGCCACCACCCATACTACCCCTCCCTCCACCATGGCCCTAATAGAAAGGAGCACCAGGGATTGTAGGACATTCATGGTGGAACTTTCTGGACAGACTGATAACTGGTCAACACAATGGGCCAGCCCATCACATTCCCTTAGTGCCTCAAGCCCAGACTGACTGACCTGAAAAGCACCAGAAAGAGTGCTGTATTTTGCAACTTGGGGAAATCAGACAGGTGTAGACAGGCCAGAAAGAAGTCTTTGACCACAGAAATTCTCTAGAAGGACACACTTTACTAATTTGAATTACTGAGGCTAGTAGGTCTCTTCCCTGTCTGTGGAGTATGAAAAACCCAAATCAAAACAACACAATGAGCAGAATAAACCCTACCTCTCAACCAGGAAGGCAAACAGACTGGGGACATAATGAATTTTATTTCATCTTATTGTTCATTTTCATTTTTATTATTTTAATCTTTAAATTAATTTTTTATTTATTTAGTTTTTTAG
>NW_008360304.1:2602779-2628322 GCF_000622305.1 Nannospalax galili | reverse complement strand
ACACATCTGACTGGATAGGCTTTTATATATGTTATTCCTTTCTCAAAGTCTAATATACAATATTTTTCTATTGTTTTTCATAGCTCTACCCATATACTTTTTCTCTCCTTCCTTCTTCTTGTCCCCTTTCCTATTCTCTCTTCACTTCACTAATATTGATACCTTTAGCTCCAAAAATATTAACAAAAACCTATAAACTATATTTTCTCCAGCCTGTAGCCTAGTGCTGCTCTGAGCCTTAGAGGGGACAAAAATGAAGTTCACAAGTGTCTTCTCCTATAGTTAACACCAGGCCTGCTGTCAAATCACTGTTTGTTACTGCAATCATCTTCCCTTGAACATAAATCCAAGTGAAGACAGATCACCAGGACACTTATAAAAAAAAAATAAATAATCAAAAAACCAGTGTGGGGGAAAGGGAAAACAAACAACATAAGACAGCATTTCACTATGACACTTGCACAAGCTGATAATGTCTTAATGCTAGAAAACAAAGATAATGAGAGCTGAAATGACAGAAAAAAAAATCTAAGAGTCTTACTTCAAAAAAGGATCAGTGACCATATAGAAGACTAAAATAAGCAAAAAAATGAAATAAGAAAATCAGTCCAGCCTCTATATAAGAAAGTAATCATGCTAGGTGCAGAGGTGTATGCCTTTAATCCCAGCATTCAGGAGGCAGATATCAATACCCTTATTTATTTGTGTGTAGGTGTGTATGTGTGTGCATGCATGTGAGCATGTGCACACACATGCCATGGAGCACATGTGTGGATCAAGGCCAGTCTGATCAAAATATCAAGTTTCAGGCCAACCAAGGCTACATAGTTAAGACCCTGTCTAAAAGAAAAGAAGGAAGGAAGGAAGGAAGGAAGGAAGGAAGGAAGGAAGGAAGGAAGGAAGGAAGGAAGGAAGGGAAGAAGGAAGGAAGGAACCAAAATAGATGAAATAGTAACATGACAGAAAAATTAAAGTGGAATAGGGCTGGTGGGACTGCTCAGTGGATAAACACACTTGCCAGCAATCTTGACTACATGAGTTTGATTCCTAGAAGTCAAATGGTGGAAGGAGAGAACAAACTCTTGCAAGTTGTCCTTTGACATCCACATATGCACTGTGGCACTTGCATGCCCCTCTACACACAATAAATACGTATAGAACAATTCCTTTAAACACTGCAGGGGGAAAAAAGGAAACCACAGTGCTGAGAATGAACCAAATAGAAATTCTCAAAATGAAACTAAAAATCAAATAAAAATGCAGCAGAAATCATCATTACCAGACAGGATCAAGCAGAAGAACAAATATCAGTAATAAAAGACATAGTAAAGACAATAATACACACAGAGTGGAAGAAAAAATAATGAATATGATAAAAAAACTTGGGCTGTGTTCAAGAGATCAAACCTAAGAATCCATTGAATAGAAGACGGAGCTGAGATAAAAATCTAAAGGCTTAGACAATTTATTCAATGAAATTATAGCCAGGAAATTCTCAAACCTAGAGAAAGAAATGGAAATTCAAACACATGAGACATTTAGAATCCCAAATAGGCATGACCAGAGAATGTCTGCACATTATATCATAGTCAAGATGTCAAAACTATGAGCCAGAGAGATGGCTCAGCTGGTGAAGGTACCTGTCGCCAATCCTGGCAAGCCGAGTTCAATCTCCAGGACCCACATAATAGAAGGAGAGCACCACCTCTCACAAGTTATCCTTTGACCTCCACACATATGCTCCATGGCATGTGTGTGCATACGCATACATGCATGCACACACATACATGCACACACAATAAATAAGTAAACATACTACTTTTTTTAAAAATGCAAAGCAAAGAAACATGATTAAAAGCTGTAAGGGAAAAATATCAACTCACATACAAAAACAGAAACATCAGAATAACATCACATCTTTTGTCAGCAAATGGAGTGATTTTCATACTTGATAAAATAGACTTCAAACCAAACTAGCTAGAAGACAAAAAAGAACCACTACATATTGATAAAGGGCACAATTCATCAAGAAGATATAACGGTTGTAAATATTTATGCACCAAATATTTGGGCTCCCCATTTCATAAAATAAACACTAAAAGGTCACATATGCTCTGATACCACAATAAAGGGAGACTTCAAAACACCCCTCACATGTTTAGATAAAGTGTTCCAAACTAATAGTCAGCAAAGAATCTACACAGCAAAATTATACCATAGATCAACTGAACTTAGCAGATGACTACAGAATATTCCACACAACAGATAGGAAATAAACATTCTTCTCAGTGCTACATGAAATATTCTCTAAAATTGATCACTTTGTGGATCACAAAGAAAGCCTTAACAAATACAGAAGGAAAGAGAAAGAAAAAAAGAAAGAGAGAAAGGAAGGAAGGAGTAAAGAAAAAAGATCAAGAACTTCTTTTATCATCAGACCACAAAAGAATAAAAATAGAACTCAATGGCAAAATAAACCACAGACTACAAAAATACTTGGAGACTGGACCACACACTTTTTAATGAACAGTTAGTCTTTGGAGAAATCAAGGAGGATATTTTAAATTTCCTTGAGTCCGATAAAAATGACAAGCCAACCTACCAGATCCTTTGGGCTACAGCCAAGACAATCCTAAGAAGGAATTTTATTGGTATAAATTCTCACATTTTTAAAAAAGCAGAGAGATCTCAAACAAATAAAACAATGATGCCCCTCAAGGTTCATGGAGGTTGGAGAGTAGAAGAACCTGAAATAGAGACTAAAAGAACAATACATAGAATCAATTAAATTATTAGTCTTAGAAAAACTTAATAGGTTTGGCAAATCTGGAGACAAAATAATGAGAGAGAGAGAGAGAGAGAGAGAGAGAACCCAAATTAATAAAATTAGATAGGAGAAAGAAATTGTTAAAACAACTAAAATACAGGAGATCATTAAGGAATCATTTGAAAACTTATATTTCAAAAATTTGGAAAATCTAAAAGAAATGGATTAATTCCTAATAACTAAATTAATTCCAGAAGATTTAAGCAGTTAAACAGCCCTGTAACAGGCAATGAGGCTGAGTAGTAAGTAAAAGCCTAGGACTGCAGAGACTTATTCTGAATTCCATCACACTTTCAAAACAGATCTACTACTTGTACTTTTCAAACTGTTCCACAAAATAGATAGAGAAGGAACATTACCAAACCTATTCCGTGAAGCAGGTATTATCTCAATATCAAAACTAGATAAAGATACAACAACAACAAACAAGCTTACAGACCAATGTCTTGATGAACATAGATGCAAAATCTCAAGAAAAGATTTGCAAACTGAATTCAAGAACAAGAAGAGCATTCAAGATCAAGTTGGCTTCATCCCAGTGATGCAAGTTTGGTTCAAATAACACACACACACACACACACACACACACACACACACAAATGTAAAAAAAACAAAGAGGGTAAAAAAGAGGGAGCTGGAGGGATGGCTCAGTAGTCACGAGCACTGGCTGTTCTTGCAGAGGACCCAGGTTCAGTTCTCAGCACCCACATAGCAGCTCACAATTGCCCATAACTCCAGATCCAGGGTATCTAGTGCCCTTTCCTGGCCTCAGTGGGCACTGCATGCAGGCAAGACACTCATACACATATAATTTTTTTTAAAAAATCAAAAGACATTAAAGTATCCTTAAAAATTCAAAAGGGCCCCAGCTCTACCTGAGGAATCTGTTGTTGACAACTGATAGCTGCTGGGAGAGGGAGAGTAAGTTTTCTTTAAGGATATGATGCCTGGTGGGCTGACCAGGCTTCAAAGGATGGACTCATGCCCAAGAGCATTTTGAGAACACAAGATAGATTCAATAGGCCTTTAAAAAAGAAAATAATAGTAGTGAACATGGAGTCATGGGATAGTAGAGTGGAGATAAGAGAGGAGGTCTGAATATGATATAAAATACACTGCATGAAATTTTCAAATAATAAAAATATTTTTCAAAAAATAAAAATAAAATAATAGCAAAAATTAGATTAGACAAAGAGAATTTAAGTCTACAAAGAGAGACATTGAATAATATTAAGAAACAGTGACCACCAAGAAAATATACCAGTCTTCCCCATGTAAATACTCAAAAGTACAGTCTATACAGATGTAATGCAATCTCTAATAAGCCATTACAAGGACAAACGTAGGATCTCAGTGGACATTTTTTTAAACTCAGAGCTGAAACTCAGTGATTAATAAGAATAATGAAAAGTCAAACAACAAAATTAACAAATTCAATAGGATTTTGTAGGAATAGGGAAAATAGTCTTTCAGGCACATATTTTTAGATTGATCACATAATATGTCATCAAAGAGCATTCAACAACATGAAAAGAACAGCTATAGCCGGGCATGGTGGCGTACACCTTTAATCCTAGCACTCAGGAGGCAGAGGCAGGCAGATCTCTGTGAGTCCAAGGCCAGCCTGGTCTACATAGTGAGTTCCAGGACAGCTGGGGCTACAGGGAGACCCTGTCTCAAAAAGACCAAAAAAAAAAAAAAAAAAAAAAAAAAAGAACAGCTATTATATAAAGCAATAAAGCAATATCTCTAACAAATTTTTTAAAAGTCAGAATTCAAGGAAAAAAGTGAAATGAGATTAATAATGAATAGTTTCACAGCAGAAACTCTAATGATGGTCTCATGGCATGTATGCTTATCTTCAAACTTACTACATTATGTACATAAAACTTGTACAAATTTTTATATGCCAAGTGGTTCTCAAAGCTGTTTTTAAAAAGTAAAAGGAAAAAAACTATATTTATTTAATCCTCAAGAAAAATGGGACGAAAATGTGAATTGTAAATAAAATGCTTGAAAAGAAAAAAAAAAAAGTGCTCCCAAATAACCCTATGTAAAGACAGAGAAAAATCATGGGAATTAGATTGGAACTGAATGGAGCCCAATGAACAAGTCTGGCCTTCAGAAAGTTTTTGTCAAATGAGCAATCTACCATCCAGGGATTTTAAGTCTCAGTTGACACCTTTACTATCATTGGAAATGCCAAAATTGAGTATAAAAAGACATTACATAAAATATAGGACCAGAAGAATTCTAACTAAATGTTATACTTTTCAACCTGTCAGGTATGGTACAAAACAAATAAAATACTGTTAAGACCTTAATATTTTCTTTTGTGTATAAATGATATCGTTTCTGTCACCTATATGACAAATGGACTAGAAAAAAAATCTACTTCCTGGTGTACATGCTGAGGCTACATGGAGACCCTGTCACCAAAAAACAATAAAACAAAAAACAGTATTTGTTAGCTCACCCAGCTAATGGAAATCTAGAACTTTGTTAATATCAATAGTACCTTCCAGAATTTAATGAGTTCAATTTAATGAGCTTGATTAAAATCTTTACTAAATAGAGGCTGAATTTTTAAAAATATCTGTATCTATTACAATTGCTCTGTTGTGTAAGAGGAAACAAGGAATTACTTGAAAGAGTAGAATTAACTGGAAATCCAATCAAGTGTTTCATATCATTCTTCTGATCAATAAGCATTCCATCTCCTTGAAAAGAAAAATTTTCACAAAAGTTATCATTTGTAGGTCTTAGCCTATAACTTTTTATGTACTGTTTACCAGAAAATTACTACAACAATCTTTACAATTATTATCTAGGAAAAAAAAGACATTGCCCACAACTTCCAAATGTAATTAAAGAAGAATATTAGGTAGGCCTTTTGAAGATAATAAGCTCAATTCTTTACTTGTCTTTACCTTTGCATTGTAGAGATTAAAAAAAAAAAACAAGAAAACAAGCATTTTTAGGTGGTTTTTTTTTTTTTTTTGGTCTTTTTGAGACAAGGTCTCCCTGTAGCCCCAGCTGTCCTGGAACTCACTATGTAGACCAGGCTGGCCTTGAACTCACAGAGTTCTGCCTCCCTCTGCCTCCTGAGTGCTGGGATTAAAGGTGTGTGCTACCATGCCCAGCCAGATACTTTTAGTTCTTACAAAATGTTGACTCTCTCAGCACCAAGTCTTAGATGGAGGTTCTTTGATTTGCCTCTGTTCACACCAACTGAGTCTCATTTTAAAATCCCCTCTTCTAAAATGATGTATTGGATTTTAAAGAAAGGTACTAACTAATTTGAAATCCTCTGCGCTTCAGTAGTGCTGAAACCCTGGTTATGATAGACAATCTACATTCAAAGCACAGGCCGTCCCCAAGTTGCAAATGTGTTATATTCCAAAAGCTAATTTGAAAGTCTTCTGTTTAGAAGTTGCAAAGGCATTTTGCCATGGAGAAAAGGTTCTAAATGATAGTTCAATTTCTAAGCTAGCTCACAAGTCTCTCTAACTCATAACATTTCTGAAATCAATTGCTTCAAGTAGAGATTTGTAGCAGATAATAATAGTCCACTGGCAGGCTGATTTGGTGGTCCACTTTAACAGAATCTCTCAATTTAGTGGTGTTGGCTTGTTTCAATATTTCTTCATTATATTCCTTAAAGATGTATTAAGTCAAAGATCAATACCTTTCTATAAGAATGAGTTATTTCGGGGGCTGGAGAGATAGCTCAGCAGTTAAGAACACTGAATGCTCTTGCAGAAGATCCAGGTTCGAATCCCAGTACACACATAGCAGCTAACAACTGTCCGTAACTCCAGTTCCAGGGGATCCAATGCCCTCTTCTGACCTCTGGGGGCATTGCACGACATGGGTGCACTTACGTACAAATACACACATACACACATACAATACACACATACACATAAAATCAAAATAATATTAGAAAAAATAATGAGTTATTTCATCTCTCATAGCCCTGGAGATTGTTTTAGGACTTGCTTTTATCCTAAAGCAAGGAATAAATAACTATCTTTTTGTCTGTGATAACAATTAGTCTTTCTCCTTATAAAGTGGTTTCCCTTTTTGTTCATTTTAAAATTTATACAAACTTAGAATTTTCTTCCTTCTCACTTGATTTAAAGTAATCCATAATGTTTTTCTTAATTTTTTTAATGTGTTGGTTGTTTAAAACACCTTTTATGACCACAGTGACTTGATGAATATCAATGGAGGCCATAAACGTCACTAAATGGCTTTTTCACTATGCCCTTTCACTTTCTTGACCCTTCATAAAAATTAAATTGCTTGAAAATTCCTTATGTACAATTTAAAATCCTTTTTCACTTGGTCCCTATATATTTCTTTCTACATCTCCACATCTCCATCACACACTTTTGTCCTACTTTCTTACCTGTAAGCATACTTGACATTTTCTTGCTCTAATGCCTTGATAATTGGCCTTCCTAACAGAACAATCTACTGGGACCATTCCATTTGAATTCCATCCTTCATGGTTCACCTCAAATTCCATATTTTTTTAATGAATATGGAATACTAGAGTTTGAGGCATGCAGACTATGAATCCCAGAAATGCCACTGTCTTAGCTGTGTGTCTGTGAACCTCAATTTAACCAGTTGGAGTAACCTTTCTCATTTATGGAATAGAAGAATAGTATTTTGATCACAGTATTGTTTTGAACATTACATAAAAGAAGTCAAATTTTGAAAGCATGGTGCTTGTCTTTTGGCCATCCATGGCAACTGGTCAATTGTCCTTTTGAACTCCTATAGCAATTTTAATCTCAGCTATTCATTTTGTTTTATCTATGGTTATTTTTTGCACAAGTATATTTTGAGTCCCCGACCAAGCATTTTAAATCTATCTGGTTAAAAATCTATTAGTCAAACTCCAAGTTAGAGTTTCAGAAATCAGAAGCCATGTTAAGTATTTGAGACAGAGAGGTTTCTTTTAAGGAATTAGTCACATGGGTATTGGAAAACTGAAAGAGCAAATGGAAAATGGCAGAGGAAATAGTGGCCACATGCAGGCCCCAGAGGGGACTAAATGGAAAAATCTGTTATCTCTTAAAGGAACCACACTGATGGCCACTGCAAACACGAAGTTCTGTTTCTTGATCATCTCCCTTCTAAACACTCTTTAGTTACTAGAGCCTCCCATTGGCACCAACATCCCAAAGCAGCTTTGGGGCTGGGGAGATGGTTCAATCGGTAAAGTGCTTACTTTGTGTTGTGAACATGCTAGGCTATGCCAAAAACAGACCAACATACTTATGTTCTTCCACATGTCAGAATTTATCAAGTAATAATAAATTTACAAGGTGCAGTGGTTTCAATAACAGCAATTTGCTAGACAATCCCACCTACTTTGGTAATCTGACTTAAAATGTAGGTTCTTTTATTCAAGTCTTAATTACTAATATTAACTCTCATATCACATATCACATAGCATGTAGTCTATTATCTATCTATCTATCTATCTATCTATCTATCTATCATCTGCATATATGCTATTTACAGAATGAATACAAGTTAAAGAGGCTAACAGCAGAATTTAAGAGGTTTCAGAAGTGGGCTGAGAGAGTTGGCAGTAAAGATGCAGAGTCCATCTGTAAGGTGAAAGGGCAGAATCACAGAAGCAGAACAGGAATGGCAAGTCCAGATCCAGATGAGTGAGCAGGTAGACAGGCTGATGGCAGTGGAGGAGACCACGCCAACAGTGGGGACCAAGCTGAGCTGAAGCCCTGAGGACAGTCAGTAATTCTCTGCCTGCTGATCCTTGGATGCACACACCAGTTATCAGATGACAGGTTGGTATGGAGCTGTTGCATCATAGTGTTATGTACACACCACTTTATGGGGTCCATGAGATGGAGTTACACCTTTTCTTCATTCTGGAATGTCTGGTAAGTTTTGGGCCTGGTTTCCCTGATATGATTTTAATATGCCCATGTGACCTTACAGTCTCAATTCACCCTGATAAACTTATAGGGCAGCAACCTTTTTACTCTCCAGAATAAGTCATTTATTAGTTTGTGCTGCATGGGTGGTACTGGACAGATGGTGTTGTTTGCTGGTCCAACCTAGAGTGCAATCATCCTCCACCCTCACAATGGAATCAAAAGCTGCTTATAAAATGAAGTCTCTCAAGACAAGGCACAGTCAGAAAACCACTGTTTTGCATAATATGAAATTATTTAGAGTAGGGCATAGCCTGATCTCCACATTACAAAAACATAGTCAGGACCTGAATCCGAATCCCCAGCATCCACATTAAAAGAAGTGGGTGTGCGCCTGTAACCCCAGCACTGGACAGGCAGATCCTGGAGGCTCAATGGCCAGCTAGTCTAGCCAAAATAGTGAGTGCCAGGTTCAATAGAGACCTGTCTTTAAAAAAAAAAAAAAAAAAAAAATAGAGTGGAGAAATGATCGAGAAAGACATGCCTATATACACACACACACACACACACACACACACACACACACACACATGAAAGAATGGATTTGGCATTAAGAGCAAAAGGTAAAAGCTTAGCACAGAAAGGAAAGGAAATCTGTTAAGGCCAAGGCATTTGTTTGTTGTCTAGAGTCTTTACTATAAAAGTATTCTATAACTAGTTCTTGATTGCTGAACAATTCTCTCCTTTGTAATAGACCCTCTCTGAAGCAAATTGAAATCGTCAGTTTAAACAGGATTCTTGATAGAAGGGAGTTCGTTCTTATTATTATGTTGAATAAGATATCTAGTATCACATTGATATATAATAGGTACTGTTATGTAGAAAAGTAATAACGCCGAGTCATTTCACTAACATCTAAGTCCCTTACCTGAAGTATCTAATCATTTTTGTAGCTAGAGTCACAGCTTAAGCTTAAGATCTGAAACTTTTTAGCCTTAAAATCTGAACATGTTTGGGCATGTCATTAGAGATAATAGAGTAGGTTTATTTAAAGAGGAAAAAATACTTAAAGATATGAAAGGTTTACTTTGAGGTCACTTGGCTAGCAGGAATGGTAAAGTCTTGATGAAATATGCTGTCTATTCTGTGAGTTTATATCTGAGTCCCAAAGCTGCAGCCAATTTATAGTATTAGATTAGTTCATTTTCTGTTACTAACACAATAGCAAGATGAAGTCAGTTATACAGCAAAAACGTTGGTTTTGGTTTATTGTTCTGGAGATGCAAAGTAAAAGGCTGCAATCGGTGATAGCCTTCTAACAGACTCCTGAGGTGGCACATGGCATCACTGACAAGAGATGGCAATAGTATGACTGTGTATTTCTTCTGATCTTATAAAGCCACACAAATTCATTCATGGCAAATCCATCCTGATGAGTTTATCTAATTTTCATCACTTCCAAAGGCCTCATCTCTAAATATCATGGGCAATTAAGTTTCCACGCTCTGAATTTCCACAACTAAAATTAAACTCAAGCATGAATTTTGAGAAGACAAACCAGATTCATACCATAACTATGTAATTAAATGCTTCATCAAGATGTGCATGAGGTGAGAGCTGAAGGCAATAGCAACAGGAGATGGAGCTGTGGAAAACTGTATCTTGGGGCCTACATCTATGTCTGAAAGTGAGGAGTTGACAGCTCCAGCACTGACCATGCCACAGTGGGGGAGCTCTGTTAGCTTTGCAAGAAAAAGGAGAAAATACATCAATGAACCATAGTAAGAAGAAAGAGAATGCGTAGAGTCTTACAAAGGGCTAATCCTTGGAAAACACTAGGGGGAATCCCTGGAATTCTTATAATCATTTGGAAGACATCTGACTATGGGAGGGGAAAGAATAGGAACATACTCAAATTTCTACTATAACTCTGTTTTTAACTTGGCTCTAGCTTAGGGAAATGGACTATATTTACATTTCTAAGGTCTTAGATCATTAGTTTCTCTAATTTGAAGCTTAATGTTTATTTAGTAAAGTCATGATTCATTGTTTTTTTATGTAAAAGTACCTTTACTTTCTTTTAGTAATGTAAATTAGTTTTAGTTTTGTCTTTTCAACATAATATATATCACTGGGTTTATGTCATCTGTGAAGTGTAAGAGAAAAATGATCAAACTTCAGAGGTGTCTTAGTTTTTTTCTTTTAAGTTTGCAGATTAAAAATTGAAATAAGAAATAAAATCAGAGTCGAGCCTGATGACACAGGCCTGTAATCCCAACACTTCGGAAGCAGGAAGATGACATGTTCTAGGCCTCTCAAGGCTACATGGCCAGTTCAAGGCTCACCTGTGAAACTCAAGGAGACCCCCATCTCAAAATAAAGATTTAAAAGAGCTGGGATATAGCTCAGTAGTAGAGTGTTTGTCTAACATACTCAAAACCTGTGTTAAATTCACAACAATGTAGAAAGAAAGAGAAAAAGAGAGGAAGAGAAAAACAGAAATAATGAATTAGCATTTATTTCATTTATTTCAATTTATCAAGGCTGTCCCAGTTTTCCCTATACTATACAACTTTGTCCATATGTAAAGATGTCTGTTTCTTTTTACATTGTATTTTAAAATATTATAATAAAGACAAATAATTGTAGAAAAGTATTTATGCTAGTCATCACAAACAGGTAATTGATTTGTCTAGTAGTCTTAAAATGCAACGTCGTTTAAATATTTAGTTCAGAAATTTGAGAAAGAACATTCTCTAGTGGTAAATTGCAACTGAATTTCGATTATGTGGATTTTAATTTCTAAACTAGCACATTTAATTTTTTCCAAATTAGAAAACAAATCTCATTGTTATCTTAGTAGAGTATTGCTCTAGTTTTGAAAGTTTGATTTTTTAGTTTTATTTTTAGGGGAAATTCAAGTAGTTTGAGGATAGTTTTCTAAGTCCCAAGTTGTCTTCTGTCTCATTTTTCATATAGATGTCTATCTCCTGTCTTTAAAATTGATTCATATGTCATCTGGTTATGCTGGATAATGATAATGGTGTGTTCAACCCCAAGGCAGCAATCAGGCTCTCCTAAACCTGTACAAAGCATCAAAGGGCCGTTGACAGATCCAAGAACAGCTATAGAAACAATTTTTTCAACCAAGAGAAAAATCCTTATAATCTGTCTTATTATTGTACAGTCCTTTCTGAGGAGAAAGCTATTCAGTCAGTCCTGGCTAGTAAGTAGGTATGTCTTTTCCTTTGTCAGAAGGGAGACTGTCCCTGTAGTGTGCTTTGAAACCATATCATTAACACTGGCAAATTTGGGCTTACTAGGAATATCATGGCGATTAAGAAATATCTTAATCTTTCTTAGTTCCTCTATAAAGAAGAAACAATATTAAAAAAAAAACTTGAACCTTAGATGAAAGCAATTTTCTTGAATAATTTAATCAATCCAGGTTAATTTTATGTCACAGAGACAAGAACATCCTTGTGAAAGTTAACTGTTGTTTAAGTTTGTTGCTCAAAGTGTGGTCCACGGATTCCCTTCATCAGAATTCTTTGGAGTTCTTATAAAATATCTATTCCTGACTTCAAATCTTAGGTTAGGAAGGGGAGCATGGACTGGAAACACTACATCTTAAGGATCCCTTGTGATTTTTATTTATGCCAAAGTCTAAGAACTACTTCCATTGGACTGTTACTCCTTAGCTTAGGAAACTGCCTTTTTTTTCAGTGCTGAGAATCAAACCCAGGGCCTCACACAAGCTAGGTCAGTACTTTATCACTGAGGTTCCCTCTCAACCCTAGAGAATCACTTTAATAGACTTTCTTGTTTTCTAAATATAATGAAGGCTTTTTATTTTGGATAAAAGTAGGTACAGAAAACAAAGTTGCTTTGAGTAATAATAGGAATTTCCCATTATGGCTTTTTAAATAGATGGGGGTCCCAGGTATTCTTAAAATGTGGAGAAGGTTCTTGTTGAGTGAAGGGCCATGGCACAATAGTGTCAGAGGAGGTAGTGAATGATGGTCAGTGGAAAAGTTGTCTCTGACAGGAACACTAATATCAGTGTCAAGTTATTTCTTATGCTGGGCCTTATTTTCTTTGCTTTTAGGGAAGGCACTATTCCATTTATAGGAAAGCAGAATTAGGAATAAATATGCAAACAAGATCGGGAATGTGGTACAAGAATTGACCTTAGCCAAGTCTCTTCCCAAGAATCTTGGCAATGTGCAGGAAAGTTCAAGATTTCCCTGTGCCCACTAGATCACAATTAACCAGGACATCCTAATCACATAGTCATTTATTTATTGACTATTAGGCACACACAAGGTATTTTATGTCTGGTTATGTTATTTAATCCTGCCAAGCAGATTTTATTTTTAGAATATGAACCAGGAATTGCGACTTAGAAAGGCTAGGTAATATATGGAACATTAATCAATTAGTCAATAATACAGCTGGGATTCAAAGCCCAGATTTACCTGATACCAAAATCAGTCATGCCTTCCCTACTTGATACCACACTTTCCCGAGACAATCAAAAGCATTGGTTAACTGGTCTACCTACTACTTTCTCATCCATACTTGCACACAAAATGAGGGGCAATGGTAGTAATGTTCTGTTCTGCACAGAGGTCAGTCAGCACAACTGTTGATTTGCTGTTCTCTCTTTCCTCTTTATTGCCAAATGCCATAAAAGACAGATTTCCGCTTGCCACTCGACTTTTTCATCTCCTTCTCTCTCTTCAATCCATCCTATTTTGTCAATAATTATGAAAGCTCTCCAATTTTATCATCCTTGTTATTATTAACCTGCCACAGTTTCACAGATGCCAGCAGAGGACACAGGTCTTTGGGATCAAAAGACTGCATTATAACATAGAAGGCAAGCACTCCATGTCATGGTTAATTGTTTAATTAATTCCTTGTCGCCAAGATCTCAGGGATCAACAATGAGTTTAAATACAGCTAAGACACCCTGTTTAGGAAACTCCCTATTTTTTAGGATATGGGGGCTGCAAGAAAACTTGTTAGACCTTGACTCCAAAGAAAGTCTTTATTATATTTGATCATAAACAAATGTGCCCTCTGCTTTGACAGGGGACAGTATATCTCTTTTACATTCCTGTCTGTCAAGGAAATATCCTTGAAAAGACAGTCTAGAACAAAAGCTGTTGATGCCTCTGGTCATAAGGCATACCAACATATGAGACTTTTATATTTTTATAATGTTTTAAAAAAACCAATCATTTCCTGGTTTCACAAGCCAACAACCTTCTAGATTGTTGGAAAGAACCTCAAAGGATAACAATCATTCAAGAAATGTATTGAGCACTTTCTAAATGCCAGATGCTACACAAGCCAAAATAGACACAATCTTTGTTCTCATGGAGGGAGCACATACTAAAATGTATAAACTATGGCATTAATCCAGGATCTTGAACTTGTCTGGAAGGTCAGAATTTTTTTTTCCATGAGTCCCATGCAAACCAAGCCCTGAAGGATGAATAGGCAATAAGATGGTAAAAAGGATGGGGGCGATGGAACTGGGAAGATGTCTCAGTAGTTAAGAACACTTGCTGTTTGTTTTCCAGAGGACCTGGGCTCTGTTTCTAGCATCTATGTGGGAACTAACAATAGTCTATAACTCCAGTTTCGGGGGTCCAACACCATCTTCTGGCCTCCACAGGCAATGCACACACATGGTGTACATATATACATGTAGGCAAGACATTCATAGATGTAAAGTAAAAAATGAATAAATAAAAAAATTAAAGATGAATAAAAGGGAGAAGGGCAGGTATAGAAAGTATACACCAATTGGGATCAGATTACATCTGAGAAACTAAAAGGTCAGGACGTCTTGGACCAGGATACAAGAGGAGAGTGATATGAGATGAAACCGAGAGAGGCAGGCGGCTCTAAACCCCATATGGTTTTATAGACCACTTTAAGAACTCTACAATAATGAGAAGCCTTTTGAAGGTGCTATGTAAGAGGTGACATTAGCCTTATTTGCGTTTATTTATATTTTTATGTGAATGAGTGTTTTGCCTACAGGCATCTAACTACACCAGTGTTGTGCAATCCCTGTAGAGACAATAGAGGGCATTGGAGTCTCTGGAACTCAAGTAAAGGATGGTTGTGAGCTGCCATGTTGGTGCTGGGAACCGAACCTGGGTCTCCTGGAAGAGCAGTCAGTGCTTTTAACTGCTAAGCCATTTCTCCAGCTCCTTACTTGCTTTTTGAAAGATGACTTTGGCTGCAAAGTGGAGATTACATGGCAGGACACAGATTATATGCAGTTAGACCAAATCAGATTGTGGTGACAGGAAACAAGTAGACTCATTAGAGAGATTTTTGGAGAAAACAGTTCCTGGAGTTGGTGCTGCAACAGACATGGGAGATGAAAGTGAGGGAAACATCATGGGTAATTATTAGATGTTTGATTTGAAGAACTGAACAGATCAGAAAAAATGAAAGCATCAACTTGGTCTAAATTTTGCAAATCTGAGACATTAAGTGAACATGTCAGTCAGTAAAGCAACTGATGAGAGTATGGAATTTAGGTGAAGAGACTGAACCAGAGACATGTGGAGAATATCAAAAATACAAGTGAAATCTAACATATGGGTTAGGTGATACTTCATAGGCTAAAAGACTATAACGGAAACAGAAAGTAACTTAAAACAGAATTTTGGGGACTGTGGAGATGGCTTAGTTGGTAAAGCACTTGTTGCATAAGTATGAGGACCTGAGTTCAAATCACCATCACCCATGTAAAAAGTGGGTACAAGTGGCACCTGTAAATCCAGCATTGGGGAAGCAGTCAGAAGGATCCCTGGGGTTTGCTGGTCAGCTGGTTTTGCTGAGTCAGTGAGCTCCAGGTTCAGTGAGAGACCTTGTCTCAAAAAATAGGATGGAAAGTGATGGAGGAAGACACACAAGGCACCTGATATTGACCTCTGACCGCCACACACATAAATGCACACACCACACGTGAACATGCTCACAGGTGAACATCCAACCACACACACAAACAACTGCTAAATATTGAAGTTTTTTAATACTTACTTTGCAGAGAGAAGAGCAGGAAACTGCACAGGGATTGGTTTTGTTGTTGTTTTGTTTTGTTGTTGCTGTTGTTTTCAAAGGGTCTCCCTAGTCCCAGCCCACCTGGAAGTCACGGTAAAGACCAGAGTGGCCTTGATCTTGCAGAGATCCACCTGCCTGACTCCAGAGGACTGGGATTAAAGGCTCACACCACCCTCAAAGGGACTGGAGAAGCTGTGCCCAGAGAAATAGGAGAAAGCTAAGAAAATGTAGTGCCAACTGAAGAAGAAAAATTAAAGAACAGTGATCAAGGTGTTGAGTATCACTGAGAGCTCAAGAAAGATGTTGGTTGAAAATGGTCCTTATTTTAATGACAAGGAAAATAAAGCATTGAGAAATGACTTGTTGAAAGTCAACATAAATTCTTGTGCCTTTCTGTGTTCTCAGAGAACTCATATTAGGGCCCAGCCTAGGGTCATTCATATGTGTGCTTCTCTCTTTCCACAGAATATAAATCCTCCAATCTTCACCTGATTCCACCTCGCAGAGCTGAGTATCATACCAAAATGTCCAGGTCTTCTTTCAAACAGTCTTGAGTTATATGCCTTCTCTTCTTTCAGCATAGCTGCTATTTCTTGCTTTGCTTATGGCATGTAAGGTGGGCTTTAAACATATATTTAATAAGCATAGCTTATTTTTATTATTTCTAAATATTTTATTATTTTTATTTTTTATGTGTATGAGTGTACTGTCTGCATGTATGTAAGTGCATCAGTGTCATGCAATGCCTATGGAGGAGAGAAGAAGGTCATGAATTCCCCTGGAACTGGAGTTACGGGTGTGTATTAGTCAGGGTTCTCTAAAGAAACAGAATCGGTAGAATGAATATATATATATATATGTATACATATATATAGATAGATTTATCAGCTTAGCTCACAGGATAGAGTCCGAGTAGTCCAACAACAGCTGCACCACACTGGAGAGGCTGAGAATCCGTAGTCGCTCAGTCCACGAGGCTGGATGGCTCAGTAGTGGCCCAATCTGGCGCTGAAGGTCTGATGAATTCCAAAAGATCTGCTAGTCTTCAGTCTACAGCAGCAAGAGGAACTCACCACCCAGAGAGAATGCAAGCGGCAAAAAGCAAGCGTTCTCCTCTGCCATGGCCTTTAATACGGGAGGCCATCAGAAGGTAACACCCACATTTAGGGTGGGTCTTCCAGCTTCAGAGGATCCAATCAAGATCTCTCATTTCAGTTAATCCCAGATACAGTCAAATTGACACCCATGATTAGCCATCAGAGAGTGGTTGTTAACCATCATGTGGGTGCTGGGAACTGAACTCGGGTCCTCTGCAAGAGCAATCAGTGCTCTTAACCACTGACTCACCTCTCCAGTCCCAATAGCTTATTTTTAATGCTATTTCTTGACTTCCCCTTGAACAAAGGAATGAGACTCTTGAACGGGTAGAATGTAGAATTCTGCATTTTATGAAGTTCACTAGTCAGAAGCTTTGGGAAGTAAGTTGTTTGAAATGACTAGCTTAGCCTCAAAACAAGCAAGAGCTGGGCAGCAATATGGAGAAGCCAAACAACTCCACCACACACGGATAAAGTCTCATATTGTAAAACAATAAGCGGTTATACTTCCGCTATTCCAAGATCAGCTTTCCAAAAAATTTTTCTGGGAGAGGGCCAAAGCTGGAAGTTAAGAAAACTAAACATTTCTCACCAAGAAAGGACTTTATTGAAGATATCATTTGATATAGAATCACTGTCCTATTTACTGAAGGGAAGAAAAAAGAAGTTCTTAGCTGGTTGTGGCTATAAAGATAGGGTCAGTTATCGCCTGGAACCGTAAAGAAAAGCAGCAGGAAAAGAAGAAAGGGGACATAAGAAAACAACAATAGAAAAACAGAAAAGAAAGAGAACGAGTTGAAGTGGATATAGAGGTAGATGAGAGATAAAAAGTGATGAGAATATCTCCCAAAGCAGCACCCAAGTAGGGATTTTACACACACACACACACATACACACTGCAATCCCTTGGACTTCAGTGTGTGGTCTGGGCATCAACATTGACGCTGTTATCCACAAAGGCTTCCTTTAGTTATTGTCTTCTTTAAAACGTCCATTTTCAAGAGATTTCTGTCAAACAACTTACAAAGATTGCCACCTTAAAACGCAGCACAGAGTTAATAACCTGAAATGAACAAGTCAGACGTGGAGCCTGGTGACATTCGTCACCAGCTGTGAACTCGGGTTCCAGAAAGGACCCTGGGAACCAGCCTTCCGGTGACACGGCCCGTCAGCCCGAGGCGCAGCTGCAGTGTCCCCCATTGATCGAGGCGCAGGGACATCGCGGCTGTGCTCGCTCCAGTCTCCATGCTGTGGTAGAAATTAAGGTACCGAGTTTGGCTGGTAGGGGACTAACAGACTAACTCGCCCCTCAGCTTTGGACTCCAGTGAATCTTTTTGGGGGGCGGGTGCTAGACGGCCTCTGGCTCCTCATGCCGGGGAGTGGAGCCGCCCGCGAGCACTCCGCGGCTTCCCGGTCCTAAGACGGCCTCTAGAAGCACCTGCGGCTAGGCGTCCCGGGCTCTCGGAGGGGGGCGGCCACGGTGCTCCTCGGGGGAGCTTTCTGGACGCCTGGGGAACTGCGTGTGTGGCCGGGGGCACGTCAGTCGGCGGCGGGACTCGGGGGCTGTGGGACAGCCCGCGTCGGGAGAGCGGGCCTGCAGGCTGCGGATGCCTCAGGAGCCGTGCGCGGCATTCGCCTGCCGCCCGCCTGGTAGCCAGTGAGCGGGAGACGAGGGGCGCCGGGAGCGCGCGGGGACACCGGGTTCCCACAGACGGGGGCGCCGTCGGCCGGGCTCGCGCAGCCGCACTGGGCGCCGCCTCACGGCTCCTCCTCCCGACTCCGTAGTAATCATGGCGGCGGCGGCGTTCGCGGTCCCTCGGGTGAAACAGAAAGCGGGAGCTACGCGGAGAGGGAGCGAGGAGCGGGGCTGAGGCGGCGCCGTCACTGCCGGGAAACAACCCTATCAGCGGCCGCGGCGGACCCGGGAACTGGCTCCGCCGCGGAGGGGGCAGAAGGCGACCGGGAACCGCGAAGAGACGCCAGGGACACCCGCCTTCCTCCGCCTCAGAGCGGCGGGACTCGGAGGTGAGAGCCGGCGGGGCCGCCTCGGAGCCGGCGTCGTGGGGACCGTTAGGCTGAGGCTGCTGGCCAGGGTGGCGTCGGGGGTCCTGCTTCGCGCCTACGCGGGCTGCCGAGGGGCGGCGGCCGGGGCTGGCCGGACCTTAGCGCACCTGCGTGGCGCTGGCGCGGCCGGGCACCCTCCGCCTCCGACGCTCGGCGGCCGGGGAAGGACCTACGCCCTCAGCGGCGGCGGGCCGCAGCCTCGATCCTTACCGCCGGGAACCTCACCCCGCGCACCTGGGGTTAAAGCCTGAAAAACACGCCCTTCGGGGTTTGGTCCGGGTTGGCAGCTGCCGGTACCTGGCGGCTCCTTTCCCCGGTAACTTGGCCACCTGTTTGGTCGGGAGGTGGACTGGAGGCTGCAGTCCTCGCCCTGTGTTAACAACCTGCAGGGTTGAACTTCCCACACGGCTCTGGAAGAGAGGGTCGTGAGCTAGGTAAAAGAAAATTGAGCAAATAATTTCGGCGTCAGATCGCCCGCACTGCTGCTCCAACGAGGGTGCTCGGTGATCGAGGTTTGATTCAACTGCTTCCTTTAAAAGCTTTGGGGTGTTTGGGGGTGGGAGACTTTGCTGGTTGCTGGGGGTGCTCGGGATCATGTGAGAGATTTGTGCGTGTGAGTCTGTATGTAAGTTCCTTGGACACCTATGTGTCTGACCATTAACTAAGACTAACTGGCTGACAGGATTTTCCCTTTTGTAGTTTAACCCTCGTGTGTTCACGGTAGACTTTAAACACACAGAGCCGCACGGTTATATTGCTTCCTGTGGTCTGCTATTTTAGTTCTTGAAACCCAAGTTGATGCGTGTTTTTCTGTATCATAAAAAAGAAATATTTTTTCTCCGTCTGTGGCTAAGATCAAGTGTGAGAATGAAATAACCGTTGAACTTTGTCTATAATATTTTCATCTGTGCTTTTACCAGCACTAGTACTGAACATATGCCACTGAAGAGTTTGAACCATATGTCAGGGAGAAACAAATTGAGATTTGTGGCTTAGTTCTTGTGTTTGGATAAATACTTAGTTTTTGTATTTGTCAAAGTGTGTAATTCTTGCCATCTAGTAAGTTTTAAGTCACCTAAAAATGTTCAAGAAGGATGAGGCCCTGCCTTCTCAACATTTTATTTGAATTGATTTTTCACAAGTAATGAGATAAATTACCACGGAGACAGAAGGCAGGCCTGACAGAAAGCAACGATAAACATTCTGACATGCCTTTTATAAAATGTAAACATGAGATTTTGTTTTTAGCATTTTTTTTAGCCCATTTGCAGCTCTTGCTGTCACTGACAACACCCATTAGTGGGAAGAAGAGATGATGAAGTGACAGGAAAAAAAACATTTTTGCTTAAATTTTATATTTTAAAATGTTAGTATTCCCCCATTAAGTTTTTCTGTGTTTTTTTCTTTGCCTTCATAATCAATTCTCGGTTTCCTGTGTGTGCATTAAATGGAAAGTTTGTATCCCAGCCAGGCTGGCTACCTTTATCCACCTGTATGCTTGTGTATTAACACTCCCCCCCTTTTGTCTGAATCCTCTAAATCATCGAATATTCAGGAAAAATAAACTCTTAACAGTGAAGCATAAGGGGAATTTTCTCTCAAATTAATGCTGTGTGTTCAAGAAAAAAGGTTTTTTGGTGTCATGTGTCATCACTTTCTCTCCATGTAATTGAGAGCTGATATTTACGTTTAGTGATTCCTTTTTACTTGTTAGGTTTCTATAATTTTTCATTGTTAGAAATGAAGACAACGATTCTCCATCCTTCTGCCTAGTGAGGTGAGAAGCTGAGAGAGTCTATAAACACATGAGAGAAAAGAAAGGGGAGTGAAGAATTAATATTCTTTAGGTCTTTTAGCTTTACTTAGGTAAAAGACATTTATGACTTGTTTTTTTTAGTTTAGACTCACAGGTAATATTTTTACTTGTCTTGAAAATAAGTGTAGTTTTTGATGTTTATACATTCAAGGTTTATGCATCCTGTATTTTGCAGGCTGGCTACCTTTATCCACCTGTATGCTTGTGTATTAACACTCCCCCCTTTTGTCTGAATCCTCTAAATCATCGAATATTCAGGAAAAATAAACTCTTAACAGTGAAGCATAAGGGGAATTTTCTCTCAAATTAATGCTGTGTGTTCAAGAAAAAAGGTTTTTTGGTGTCATGTGTCATCACTTTCTCTCCATGTAATTGAGAGCTGATATTTACGTTTAGTGATTCCTTTTTACTTGTTAGGTTTCTATAATTTTTCATTGTTAGAAATGAAGACAACGATTCTCCATCCTTCTGCCTAGTGAGGTGAGAAGCTGAGAGAGTCTATAAACACATGAGAGAAAAGAAAGGGGAGTGAAGAATTAATATTCTTTAGGTCTTTTAGCTTTACTTAGGTAAAAGACATTTATGACTTGTTTTTTTTAGTTTAGACTCACAGGTAATATTTTTACTTGTCTTGAAAATAAGTGTAGTTTTTGATGTTTATACATTCAAGGTTTATGCATCCTGTATTTTGCCCATATTGTTAAAATACGATTTGATGATGTAACCAAAATAGATTTTTTTTTTTTTAAACAAATATTCTTGGTGGATTTTTTCCCATGAAAATGAGTCTTGATTATGTTTTGGAGCTTGATAAAAGGATATGCATAAGATTTCCAACTTTATTAGCCAGGTGATGAAAAGATAAGTAACTGATTTTTTTTTTTGTTATTGTTCTTAAGCAGCCTGTAAAATAAGTATTACTATATCAAATAAATTCCCAGTGTTTTAAACTCAAAGATTTAGAATACTGTACATGAGTGCTCCACTGAGGCCTAGTTGTTAAAATTAATGACCAATAATGTTGAAAGGCACATTTTGTTCTTTTATATGTATTGTATTTATCCTTTTTAAATAGTTTTTTATTTCAAAGAATTCTTTAATTTCTTTTTATGTCAAAATCTTTAGCCTTCTCTCCTACGAGTTTGGTTTCACCTTTAATACACACTTTTTCTGTTTGCATTATAGCCTATGGACTTAAATTCTTCATGGGTTTCATCTTCTGATATTTGTAATCCTTAACACTCATTACCAGACCTCAGGCTATTTTTCTCTACAAGATAGATGCTGCAAGATAGCGTAGTTGGGAGGGGATGACACAGGTTCACAATGTTGAACTTTTATCAAAGTAAGGGATACAAAAGCAGTGGGATGTGTCCCTTTAAGTAGTTCATAAATTAGTTGAGGATACTAAGAAAGGAGATTATCAGCAAAAGACACAGCCTATTGTTGTGCGTGTCACCCACTGTAACTGAAAGCACAACCAGAGCTAGAGCAAAGCTGGGATTGGGAGGAAGTCAAACTTGAAATTTAGGAAGGATTTAGATATCAAAGAAACTCATTCCAAAGGAGACTAGAGGCAGAGTTGGAAGAAGTAACAAGAAGACCAGTTTGGGAGCATCTAAGGAAGAAGAAAGGGGAGATTAGGTAGAGATTGTAGCTAAGCCCCACTGGGAGTTCAAGAGTCTAGAAAGGACTGGGGAATACATCTCTGCTGTATCAGTTAGAAGCGTGTCTCTCAAAGAGCTGCTTATCTACTTTTGTTTTTGTTCTGGTTTTTTTTTTTTTTTTTGTCTTTTTGGAGACAGGGTCTCCCTGTAGCCCGATGTAGACCAGGCTGGCCTTAAACTCACAGAGATCCGCCTGCCTCTGCCTCGTGAGTGCTGGGATTAAAGGTGTGTACCACCATGCCCGGCTTTTTGTTCTGTTTTTATAACTTTTAGTTAGCATATTAAATAATGGATTTCAGTACGACATTTTCATACATAGATTTCATACATTGTGCCTTGCTCATTTTCTTCCACTGCCATTCCCAGACCCTTTCCCCTCCCCTCCTGCTGGTCCCCCTCTCCCCCCAAAGTTGCCCTTCTGCTTTCCTCTCATCTGTCTGTATGCATGTATAGTTAGCTCTATACCTGCATCTGACAGAAAAGCTGTCTTCTCCTCACCTCCCCTTGTCCTCACACCCTTGCCCTTTACACCCCTTCTTCTGCTCATAGTCCCCCTTCTACTTCCATGCTTTACACAGCCAGGCAGACAGACCGAGATAGAGATAAAGATGCTGCATATGAAAGAAAACCAGGTGTTTATTTTTGAGTCTGTTTCATTTTGCTTAACATTTTGGGTTCTACCCTAAGCTTTATGTATAGTGAGTAGATCTTTGTTTCTATAACTTGGAACAACTTTTCCCTAGAAGAGTACTAGATAGTACTGTCTTACAATCTCTTACCATCTCTGTTGAATATTCTTATTTGTTTGCTTGTTTTAAAAAATCTTTCTAAAATGTAAAAATCATACTCGACTCAATGACCAAATGAAAATAAGCTGTCTGCAGGCGGGATTTAGCCCTTTGGTCTTATTCTCTGAGTCCTGTCTGTCTGTCCATATAGTGCTTATTGTGAGGTATCTTCTGTTATTTTGCCTAGTGGTTGTTTGAAGTGTTACACATATTTTTTCTTATGGTATATAAAAATAAAGAAAATCAGGGCTGGAGAGATGGCTCAGCGGTTAAGAGCACTGACTGTTCTTGCAGAGGACCCAGGTTTGATTCCCAGCACCCACATGGCGGCTACGAACGGTTCTTAACTCCAGTTCCAGGGGAATTCGAAGCCCTCTTCTGATTTCCGCAGCATTGTACGACACAGGTGCACTCATATACATGTAGGCAATACACTCATACACATAAAAATAAATAAATAAGTAAATAAATAAATAAATAAAAATAAAGAAAATATCCTAAAATAACTGCTACTGTGATTGTTATTTTATGGTCAAAGTTTTAGCAAGAGTCTAGTCTAGATCTTTAGAACTAGGTAGTAAAAGAAAAGGCTTTGAGTCAGGCCTTGCAGGGTTGAAAATAGCTTTTACAGTGACTTGATTTAGAATTCGTATAAGGCTAAGCATATCAACTCTGTGCTAGGTTTACATTTTCAAAAAATATGACTGGCATTTAAAAAAACCTTGGCTAGGGTCCTGGTGGCCTGAAAGTGATGGCAGGGGACCAATAGCCTGGTTTTTAAGGAGAGTCTAAGATGAGTAGGTAAAAGGACAAACATTTAGAGACCCTGCAGTAACTTCAAGAAGAGCCTGTGTGGTATGGAATAATTGGTAATTAGACTGAATCATTTGAAAAAAAAAAAAAAAGGCTGTACTTTTCAGATTAAGATAGGGAAGAAAGACCTAGAAATCTCTAAAACTATTTTCATTAAAATTATCTTAAGCTAGATACAGTGATTTTTAAAGGAGAAGTATTAGTCATTTTGAAATTTAATTTACATTGAACATTAAAATTTTTATTTATTTAAATTTTTTGTGTATGAGTGTTTTGCCTGTACTACTTACATGCAGTGGCCACAGAGACCGGAAGACAGTGTCAGCACGTGGGTGCTGGGAACTGAACTCAGGTTGTCTGCAGGAGCAGCCAGTGCTTTTAATTGCTGAGCCATCTCTTCCACCCAACATCCAACATCTTTTTGAAATTTCTAAATTATTGGTGTGTATTTCTACGATTTATCTTCTCCCACTGTTTCAAGAGTACCAGGTGATCAGTGGTGCCTGAGGTTGCAGCTGTATGAATGAATCAGCTAGGATTACCATATGGTTTGTGAAAAAAACATTCTTTCAGCAGGCATTAGTAAATAGGCTTTGTATATGTTTGGTGTTAGGTGTTGGAAAAAGTAAATATATGTAAAATGGGACCTACCTTTCACCCCCTTTATTTTCCTCCTAAAAATATTAAAATCCAGCTTGGGCATGGTAGCACATGCCTTTAATCCCAGCACTCAAGAGGCACAGGCTAGTGAATATCTTGTGAGTTCCAGGCCAACCTGGTCTACATAGTGAGTTCTAGGACAGCCAGGGCTATATAATTTCAAAAATCCAAAAACTAAACCAAACCAAAACCCATTAAAACCAAAACAAAAAAATAGGCAGGCGGATCTCTCTGAGTTCAAGGCCAGCCTGGTCTACATAGTGAGTTTCAGGACAGCTGGGGCTACAGGGAGACCTTGTCTCAAAAGGCCCCCCCCGAAAGTGAATTTTTATGCTTCTATAACTGTAATTTTGCTGTCTTTTGTAAATATAAAATATAAATAAGCCTTTTAAACTAAGTTCAGCCTTTATGGATTACTGCCTAATAAAGTTTTGACTTTATGTTTTGCTTTAAGAAGAAATTAGGGGCTGGAGAGATGGCTCAGCAATTAAGAGCACTGGGTTCTCTTGCAAAGGATCTGGGTTCAATTCCCAGCACCCACATTGCAGCTAACAACCAACCGTACCTCCAGTTCAATGGGGATCCAACACCTTCTGACTCCTCAGGCATTGCATACATGCAGGCAATATACTCATACATATAAAATAAAAATAAATATATAAAAAAGAAGAAATTAGGGGCTGGAGAGATGGCTCAGCGGTTAAGAACACTGACTGTTCTTGCAGAGGACCAGCGTTTGAATCCCAGCACCCATATGGCAGCTAACAACTGTCTGTAACTCCAGTTCCAGGGGATCC
>NW_008360304.1:2594538-2602697 GCF_000622305.1 Nannospalax galili | reverse complement strand
ATTAATAGCTGGGTATGGTAGCACACATCTTTAAGATCCAGTACTCTGGAGGCAGAGGAAAATAGATCTCTCTGAGATCAAGGTCAGCCTGATCTACATAGTAAGTTCCAGGCCACCTGGGGCTACGCAGAGGACCCAGGTTCAGTTCCCAGCAGCCACAGGGTGCCTAACAACCATTTTTATCTCCAGTTTCAGGTGTCTGACACTAGTCTTCTGATCTCCATGGACATTGCACACAAGGGTACACTTACATACATTCATGCTCATAAAAATAAATAATTTTTTAAAAAACCAAAAAAAAACCCCAAACAAAAAAAAATTCCCCTCAAAATTAATTCACCCTTGCTTTTGTCAGTGCTTAAAATGGCTTTACTATCCAGCTATTTTCCTTTCCTGTGTAGGAGATAAAGTGCCTTGGATGGTGACTCAACTATAAATCTTACCTCCACATTCACCGCTCTTTAGTCATATTGATTTCATGTTAGTTTTTTCAGTCTTGGTTTTCTAACCCCTAAAATTGAGAATATCTGTCTTCTTTTCCTACAAACATTGTAAGGGCTCAAAAAGATGGTTGAAACCTTGAAAATATTACAGTACTACAGAAGTGCTTGCTTTAATACTGTGTATTGGAAGCAGTTAACAGTTCTTCTAATAAGACCAGAGCTATTGAGTACTTCAAGTTTTATTCTCTGAAATTCTATAGGCAATTTTTCAGTGAATAGTCTATATACTAAAAAGTCTTGTTTTTCTTAGAAAAAACATGTAAAAACTTCCTACTCTTACTCATCTTCTAGATCAGTCCATCGTCCTCTGTCCCTTTTTGCAAGGAAATACTAATCTGTTCCTTGCAGCCTGAGGTGTTCTATCCAAAGTGGACTAAAAATGTTCAAAATGAGTGAATCAGCTCCCTTTTTTCTTTCCTTTTAAGTGGAAGACTTTAGTGCTGAGAAACACTCGTTGAGCTCTCACTGGATTTTAAGGTCTATAACGTGGTTTTTGTTGTTTTGCTTTTTTGAGACAGAGTCTCACTGTGTAGCCCTGGCCAGCCTGGAACTCACTGTATAGACCAGGCTGGCTAGGATCTCACAGAGGTCTACCTGCCTTTGCCTCTCCAGTGCTGGAATTAAAGGCATGCGCTGCCTCACCTGGCCTTTATACCTAGTTATATTTTAAATTCTGCACAACCTGCCAGATACATCATTGTTCTCATTTTATAGATAAAATTATATCTCCAGATGACTTCTTTCTTTCTTCTTTACTTCTTGAGATCTCTTAAGTGATGGTTGGTAGGAAAACAAAATATAATGTGTACTTTGTCATCAATCTTGATGAGAAAGAAAGTTGTCTCCATTGACCAGAGTCTATAGAAATGTTGAGAACTGTTTGACTTTTTTTCCCCTAAAGTATTCTTTCTTAGAATCTACTAAGAAAGAATATTAGTATTCTTTCTTAATATTTATTTGTGTAGAATGCTTTTTAAAACTTACTTTCTACTTCCTCAGTGAGAGATTAGTTTAATTTATTTAGGTACATGTAGTCTTTAGTAAACCTGCAGCTACATTATTTGGGAGGGGAATCTTCCTCCTACTCTGGGATTCTAAACAGGTGTTTCATAAATGCACTTCAAAGCATATTTAAGACTTTTTTAAAAAAAATGTAATTACAAATTGAGCACCCTTAATCCAAAAATATAAAATTCAAGATGCTCCAAAATCATAATGCACAAATGGAAAGTCTTCACCTGATGTTATGTCATAGAATACAGTCCAAATGTAGGCAAACTAAAAATACTGTGTAAAGTAACCTCAGACCAGGTATATAAGATATATAGTAAATGAATTTTAGGTTTAGATTTAGTTCCCATTTCCAGACTATCTCATGATAGTGGTATATGCAGATATTCCAGAATCTGAAATGGAAACAATGGTTTCCAAGCATTTTAATTAAAGAATGCTCAACCTATGTTATATGCTTTGAGAGAAGTCAATAACATCTACAATTGCTTTGCTTGAAGGAGTATTTACTTCAAAGTCAGTTTTCTCTAATATTTGCTTAAATGAAAAGAGTTCATGGGGCCATTTGTTTATATTTTCTGGATTTTTGGTTTCCTTAAGATAGCCTTTCTTAGCTGGGCATGGTGGTGCGCGCCTTTAAGCCCAGCACTTGGGAGGCTGAGGCAGGTGAATTTCTGTGAGTTCAAGGCCAGCTGAAGCTACAGGGAGACCCTGTCTCAAAAAAAAAAAAAACAAACACACCCCCTCTCCAAATGGAAGCTGGGGCTACAGGGAAACTCCGTCTCAAAATGTCCAAAAAAAAAAAAAAAAAAAGATAGCCCTTCTCAAAATGGTTTTGTTCTTAGGACTTGGCTTTTTTTAAGTGTAATATTTTCATTTGTAATATATACTGGTTTTTCAATATTTTATAAAGTACTCGTATTAGTTACTTTTCTGTTGCTGTGATAAAACACCATGATGAAGGGAACCTATACGAAGAAGAGTTTATTTGAGCTTACGGTTCCAGGTTCCAGAAGAATTAAGAGTTTACCATGGTGGGAAGCAAGGTGAGGTCACTGGAGCAGGAGCAGAAAGCAGAGGCTCACATCTTCAAGGCACAGGAAGCAAAGAAAGACTGGAGATCCTGCAAGGCTTAAGAACTCTCAAAGCCCACCTCCAGTAAAGCACTTCCTCCAGGAAGGCCATACCTTCTAAACCTCCCAAAACAGAGTACCAGTTGGGGATAAAATGTCCAAATACTTGGATCCTATGGGGAACATTCTCATTCAAACCACCACAGTACCTTTCTGTTTCTTTAGATGATTGTCAGGGCAAGGTAAACCAGCTACATCAGGGACATGCTTTTAAAATAGCACAGTATGGCAAATATTTCATTTATTATCTGTCTATTACTTGAACCTTACTAAGATAAGGTAGCTTTGGGGTAGAGTTTAAGAGCAACTATTCCACTTAGCCTACCTTTTAGGTTGTATTCATTCAGTCTTAATATTTCAAAATGATGAATTTATTTAAATCATTTCCTAGATTTTAGAAATGTACCAGTTTTTCCTGCAGCAATTATAATCTCTTGACTCTTTGCAAATCCATACTCTGTTGATACCCTCTTGACTGTATCATTATTTTCTATCACTTTCCAACTTTGTATACAAGGTAAGAGCATATTTTAGGCAGAGACTGTCTTGGTTGTCTTTCTCTACTGGCTATGTAGAAACATACTACTTTACCTCACTGAACCTTGATTTGTTCATTTTACAGTGGAATATTATTAATGGTATCTGTCTCTTAAATATGTCTCTTAAAAAGATTAAAAGATCTTATTTCACATGGCAAATAAAATGAATGTCATTGGATATTTATATCTAGAACTCTGACAGACATGTCTAATTATCATCACTCAGGCTTCCTGTTTTTATTTTCATCATTTATTTATTTTCCATTTGTAGAAAACTTAAACTGCCCTGTCTGTCCACAACACAAATATCACAAAAATGAATGTCATACTCTCTTCCCTCTGGAAATTCAGACTAGGATGAAAGATAAAGTCATGTAAATAAGTATATCTTTTTACTTGGGTGACTCTTTCCTGTCTTTTGACTCTGAATAGCCCCATTTCTACAAAATGTTTTAATTGTGGACACTTTAGTACATATATATATATATTATATATGTGTATGTATGTGTATATGTATATGGGTGTGTGTATGTATATATCTATATAATATACATTTATATATTGTTATTGCAACTTAATTGGGTTTGAATGGTACTACTGAAGTTGGCAGTTTTAAAACAAAGGAACAGAAAGTCAGCATTTCAGGTATTGTTGGCAATAAGGGCTCTGCACACCTACTTAGGCTGACCTATAGGAGCAAAAAATGGACACCGATAAATTATGAAAAGTGAATGTAATTGTGTTGTAATTAAACTTTCTTTACAAAAGCAGGCAATAGGCCAGGTTTGACCCATAAACTTTAGTTTACTGGTCCTTGGTATGCCACTTACCCTGTGCTTGGCAAGCATAAGATTTCTAGTAAATAATATAATAGTTAAACACTTTTTGTGGTCTGGATGCTGTTCCAAACAACTTTACATATAGCTGCTTATTTCATTTTTAAATAACTGAGTTAAGTACTATTGCTACTATTTTCAGAACGAAAACACTGAAGTACAGATTGGTTAGCTAATATGTGTAAGATCATGGAGATAGTAAGTGAAGAGCTGGGATTTGAACCTAGGTGATTCTAGAACCTAGAGTCATAATTACTAAATAATACCAGTTCTAATATATTGAATCCCAGAAACATAACGATTCAGTTTGAGGAAACATATTAATGTAATTTGTTGAATTTATAGATTTAAAGAACAACTATAATTATCTTTTGGTACTAAAAAAATTAATATGTTGAATCCCAGGAGTATAATCATTCAATATTAGGAAACATACTAATGTAATTTACTATATTTAGAGATTTAAGGTGCAACTATAATTATCTTTTTGGTGCTAAAATTTCTAAAATTCAGTTGCTACTCATAATAACTCATAGTCAGTAAGAAATAACTATAAGCATACTCTGTCAGGAACTTGTATTGAATGTCATAGTGAAATATCATGAACACTTCCATTAAAAGATAAGAACATAACTTTGGAGCGAAGTCGTAGCTGAGAAACAAGAAAATTAACCTATAAATAGTAAGAGAAGAATGTCACAATTATTATTTATGACTGATATAATTGCGTACTAAGAAAAATACAAGATAGGGCTTGGGGGTATGGCTTAGCATTAGAACACGTGCCTAATATAGCTGATGTCCTAAATTCTATCCCTAGTACCACCACCACCACTACTATCGTCATCACCACCACTAACACCACCACCACCACCACCATCAATACCAGCACCAACCACAATAACAAAAATAATAGAAATGATGAGAATAGACATCTTTGTATTAAACTTAGTGGGAAAATATAGTTTCTCATCAATGAACTTAAAATACAGTAGAGTAAACCAGAAATGACTTAAAGAGTTTCTGTAAGAGGCTAACCATAAAGTAAATTTATTAGCTTTCATATGTACTAACAGTAACCAACTAGTCAAAATAATTGAGGAAAAGCAATCTTGTTATACTCAAGAAATTTGTAAAATGTATAATAATTTTATGAAGAAAATGACAAGACAATCTGAAACGCTTGAGAACACTATATTCCTGAATGTGACAGTTCTCATCATATTAGTCCGTAAAGTCAATGTAATTATAATCAGAAATTCAGTATGATTTAAAAATGAAATTTGCTAAATTGAAGGTTCAAATATTGAGAAGGAGAAAAACCAGAGGATATGCCCAAGCACATTTTAAAAATAAATACAACAAAGGAAAACAGTATCTTACCATTGTGTAGCTGTTGCCTCCAAGTTGAAGCATTCCATCCTGGGGAGAGACTCATTAGGACTCAAGAAGTAAGCAGTTCATAAGTCTGGATTGATTGTGTCAGTAGAGAAATCTGGATTAAAGTTGCAGTGTTATTGGGACTAGAGAGTTAGCTCAGTGGTTAAGAGCACTTGTTGCTCTTCCAGAAAATTTGAGCTTGACTCCTAACATTTATGTCTGTCTGGTGGCTCATAACTGCCTATAGCACCTGCTCTAGGGGATCTGTTGCCTTCTTCCTCCAGTGTTCTCTTTTGGCCTCAAAGGCATCTGTGCACATGTGGCAGACACAGAAACACACAAATACACAAATAAAAATAATATCTTCTTTAAAAATTATAGTATTACAAGCCAGGCTCATGCATTCCCAACAGAGAGACTGAGGCAGCAGTATTGCTGTTTGCAGCTAGCCTGGGCTATGTAGTGTGTAGCAGTCCAACCTTGGCTACAGAATGAGACCCTGTCTCAGCTCCACCCCATCCTTCAAAAACAAAATTTATAGTGTCTAAGATAGACACAGTGGATTGCATTAATAGCACAATTGGACCCTACTGAAGAAAAGATAAGTAGACATGGAGATAAAGCAATAGAACCTATCCAAAATGAAAGAAAGGAAAAAATGAACTAAAAATAAGTTTGAAGAAATAATGACCAACATTTTTTCATGAATTAGATAAAAAGCTATTATCCAAGAAACACAATGGAGAAAAGATGAATAGAACTGCATGAAGGAACATCTTAATCAAATTGCTTGAAAGATGCATAAAGAGAAAATAAATCCTAAAGCAACCAAAGAAAAAAATGGTAATAATGACAGCAGATTTTTTTTCAGAAACAATGTAAGTAGAACATAGTAGAACAGTATCTTTAAAACACTAAAAGAAAAGCCTAACAGTTTTTACATAGTGAACTTATTTTTAAAAGCAAAGACAAAAGCTGAAAGGATTCATTACTGTCAGCCTTTCTAATAGGGATGTTAAGGAGAGGGGCATATGAACAAGGTGTGGTTTAACAAAATATCACAGTAATTCTGAAGTGTTTAACATATAAAAGTAATGGTACAATAACATGCAAAAAATCCTGAAGGGGAGATTGTAGATTTATTATTATGAGTCTAATACGTATTTCTGAAATACTATAGTACAGCTTGAAAGTAGAAAGATGAGGAAAAAGACATATAAATACTAAAACAGTTACTCAAGTAATGTAGCAATTACAACTTGACAACCCACAGTACAGATAAGATGGTGTAATAAATAATCCGAAACAAATCAGATAAGAAGGAAAGAAAGAACACATGGTACAACTAGAAAGCAGCTAAGATGATAGATACTAACTTCTCTGTCAGTATCACATTACATATAAATGGTCTAAAGATTATTATTAAAAGGCAGATACTTTTAAGAAATCCATTTTGAGTTAAAGAGTTAGATTTAAAGTTAAAAATGGAAAAAAGCATCTCAGCCTTTTGGCTAAGATCAAGTGGTGGAAAAAACATAAACTATCCTAACACTAGCCAAAAGAGCTGAAACCACTTTATTAAAGCAGAAGTTAAGTTATAATCAAGAGGGAAATGTGTATATTCAGATTGAGAAAGCCAGTGTTTCTTGTGTTTTGATGTAACTCAAATAAACTAAAAACTAAAGAAATCTTAAGACTGTAGGTGAAATTATAAGACATAGAACTATCATATACTCCAAAGCATTTTAGTATTACATTTAGCTGTAGAATTTAGGAGTACTTAAACCTTACATATGAACAAAGTATTAACTGTGTTAAAGTGATGGTAGTACAGTACCTTTTTTTCCATTACTCTTTTTTTAATTATTATTATTATTATTTTTATTTTTATTTTTTTGAGACAGGGTCTCCTTGTAGCCCCAGCTGACCTGGAACTCAGTTTGTAGACCAGGTTGGCCTTGAACTCACAGAGATCCACCTGCCTCCCAAGTGCTGGGATTAAAGGCGAGTGCCACCTTGAGCAAAGTTTCAGTGTAAAAACAGAATTCGTCTTGGAAAACTCTAAGCAGCAATAAAATCACATTTGAGTTAACCACCTTACCTTTTCAGAGAAATTTCAATAAATTATGTTTATATTGAGACCTTACCCAGATGTCTAGTCCTTTTCATGAGCTGATATCCCCAAAATGTATTTTTCCAATTTAGATCTCTATTTGTTTTATACTTTTTAGATTTCTTACTTCCTAATTTGTCTACATTGTATTTTAAAAGTACTTTAAAAATCATGTATAGAGGGCTGGAGAGATAGCTCAGTGGTTAAGAGCACTGGCTGCTCTTGCAGAGGACCCAGGTTCCTTTCCCAGTACCACATGGTGACTAACAGTTGTTCCTAACTCTAGTTCCAGGGGGCTTCAATGCCCTCTTCTGACCTCTGTGGGCATTGCCCAACACAGGTGCATTTACATACATGTAGGCAATCCACTCATACATATAAAAATAATTTAAAAATCATGTTTAGAGGCATTTCCTGAGACAAGTCACAGGATCAGTCTATAAAATCATTTTGTTATTTCTTATCAGAAATCTAAAACGAATATTTTAGCAATTTTACTTAACATTAAAAATAGGATGTTTATGTATTTTCTGAGGCTCTTCAAATTGTCCTCTTGTGACATTAACTGTAATCTAGAAAATGACTTTTAAAAATATATGTAATTAAGGCTGAGGATAAGTTCAGTGGTAGAGTGCTTGCTAGGT
>NW_008360304.1:2554594-2594474 GCF_000622305.1 Nannospalax galili | reverse complement strand
CTCTCTCTCTGTGTGTGTGTGTGTGTGTGTGTGTGTGTATGTGTGTAATTATGTTATTTTCTCTCTAATGTATGAGAAATCTGTAAGATTAGTTACCTGATATTTAGAAAAAGATCCCTGAGAAACCTGATCATTCTGATCTGGAACTTTTCAGACTCTAGAACTGTTAGAAGTAGTGTCTATTTTTTGAGCCTCTGAGACAATAATATTTTGCTGTAGTAGACAGTAATTGGTACCAAGTAATGGAATATTGCTATGAAATAAGAGAGTGGCTTTCAAACTGGGTACTGGGTAGAGAATGGAAAAGTTCAGGTACCTGCTAGAGACAATTGAGATTACGGTGTAGTACTGCTAAGGATATTTCTGGTGAGGATTCAGAAAAGGAGAGAGCTAGAGAGAATGCCCCATCTTTTTAGAGGACACAAAAATGACCCTAAACAAACTTCAGTAGAAATGTGGTTGGTTAAGGTCATTCAGATGAGCTCTTGGTTAGAAATGAGAAACATGTTACTAGACAGTGGAGAGAGGGTGATCCTTGTATAAAAGGCAAAAATACTTGGCTGAATTTTTTTAAATATTTTATTTATTATTTTTATTTCATGTGTATTGCCTGCATGTATGTGAGTGCACCTGTGTTGTGCAGTACCGTGGAGGTCAGAAGAGGGCTTCAGATTCCCCTGGAACTGGAGTGAAGGACGATTTGTAGCTGCCATGTTGCTGGGAATTGAACTCGCGTCCTCTGCAAGAGCAGTCAGTGCTCTTAACTGCTGAGCCATCTCTCCAGCCCCGGCTGAATTGTTTATGCTTTGATGTTTGTATAATTTTAAAAAAATTAACTTGCAATTTTATTTCTGTGCTTAGATTTACAACGATTTATTTTCTTTTTAAAAAATTTTTTAAGTAAATAATTTACTGAGAATTTCATACATGCCTATAAGGTGTTTTGATCAAATCCATGCCCACTGCCTCCCCTCCAACTCCTCCCATATCTCCCCATCACTTTTTTTTTTGATAACTTCATGTACTCTTTCTTCTTTAATTTTTTTTTTTTTGTGGAGCTTTTGACTATAACATTCCCCCTCCTGAATAGGTAACCCTAAAATTTTTTTAAGGATTAGATAAAAGCTCCCAAATATTTTCAACATTTTTGGCCTTTGGAACAGAGTAGGTTGCTAAGAAGCCCAAGGACATTGTGAGTTTTAGCCAAGAAACTGGCTGCTTTTCTTTGGGGTCTTTTTACCCTAACTGCCTAGCGAATTCTTACCTCCTATTCTTATCACACCATCCTCTAAAGAGGTTACCCAAATTGCTGCCAATAGGGAATTGGCATGCAGACCATTCTGGCTTCTTCCATACTGAACAAGGGTGCAGGATGAGGCAATTGGAGTACCCCTTCAGTGGGTCTATCTAAAAGACTCTCAAATTGCATAACTCTTAACTCTAGGGGGGAAAGAAAGTCTTGAATTGTGACTAGGAGATGTGAAGAAGTAAAGGCAAGAGTAATTAGCATTATAAGTTCTAGATAGGGAACTTGAAAAGAGTCAGAACAGGGCAATTTTCAAATGTTCATATGAGAGTCCATTGGAATTTCTTGACAAGGGCTTCCAAAAGCATCCCTCTATTGGGTTCCTTCTCATTTTTCTTTTGTCTTCCAAGGCTGGACTCTAGAGTGATGGATTTTGGATATCAGGTATTTTGATAGCTGTTGGAGTGGTTAGAATCAGTGTCAGTTCCCTTTCAAAGGCTTCTAGATGGGGGAGAAAACAAATTTATCCATCATTTTAGAACAATAGCTGGTTGTCTGCCCTTAGCTACAGGTGGGCACTACAGTATTGAAGACCAAGATCTGAAGTCTTACATCTGAGCAGCACTTTCTGGTTAGGAACAACATCATCAATGAGAAACAGTTGTCTAAATAACTTTTTATATGGACTTAAGCCTAGGAAGTATAATCCCTTGAACTCTTAAAGAAATATACTGATGACTTTACTCTTTGGTATAAGTTTTTACAAATAAAATTGGGTATTTAAATAGAGAGGTTTCTTAGCAAAATGGTAGAATGCTTGGTTCTCTCGTTACAGTAAAATTCAAAAAGTAAGGAATTGTTTGAAAAAAGAATTACTAAAAGAATTACTAAATTCTGATTTCTGAGAAGAAATCAGAACTTAAAGGGGTTTGGAAAATACTTTCTGTCCATATTAGAAAATTTAGCATGTTTGGAAAAAGAATGCTAATGGTGTGGCTGACTGACCAGTTAGTTGGTAAGTAAATAGTATGGATATGGACCACAGACTGATCAGCAGTCTCAACATAAACCAGGATTGTACCAGCAGAAACGTGCCATCTCAGACTAGAGGAAACGCAAAATAGGACGAAGTGAAAGAAGGCCATGAACACATACTATCATTCAAGAAGAGGGAAGGAGGGTCCCAAAGGTGATTCGGAGGTCATCAGAGCTGCTGCTTCTACCACAGGCTCAAGGGTGCCTCCACCTGGGTTTTTAGTTAATTAAAATTATTTATTTATTTACTTATTCATTTATTTTTATTTTATGTGTACATGTTTTACCTGCATGTATATAAGTACACTGTGAATGCAGTGCCCATGGAGTCCAGAAGAGGATGTTGGATCCCCTGAAATGGAGTTATGGAAGGTTATTAGCTGCCATGTGGGTTTTGGGAACCAAACTCAGGTCTTCTGCAGGAGCAGCCAGTGCTGTTATTAACTGAGTCCTCTCTAGCTCCTAATTTTTATTTTTTGAGACAGAGTCTCTGTAGCCAAGACTGGCCTGAAACTCACTATATAACCCAGGCTACCCTCAAACTCTTCATACTTCTCTTATATCAGCTTCCCAAGTGCTAGGATTATATTATCCACCATGCCTGGCTTATTTGGGTTTTAAAGGGTAAGATTGACTGCCATTCAGCAGAGCCTCATTGTCAGGCCCTGGCAGAGAGCTGCACTGTTAGGGCTTCACCAAATGGAAGGGATGTGCTACCTTGTCAAGCTTTGTAAGTAGATGATCTCAATAGGTCTGGAAAGCAGAGCATTACACCAAAGGTGATTATGTTCAAGCCTTTAGGGCTAATGATATTTGTACTGCTAACTTTTAGACTTTTTTAGGGCCTATCACCCATGGGGATGGGACACCTATCCTATGCTTATCCCACCATTATGTTTTGTAAGCACATAACTTACAATATTTCCCAAGTTCAGAGCTAAAGAAAATTGCCTTGGTATATCACCCACATTTGATATACATGATAATGACCTGAAATTTTGGACTAGAATCAATGCTAGAACAGGAAGACTTTGAGGGCTGTTGGGGTGGTATGAAAATGAATTGAATTTGGGGGACAGTTAATGGTAGGCAGAGTGGAGTTAAATTTTGAATGTGTATTCCCAAAATTCTCATTTTGAAACCTATTGTGATGATGTCAGGAGGCCAGGTTTTGGGGAAATAATGAGGTTTAAGATGAGGTCATAAAGGTGTAGCTCCTATGATGAAATTAATATTCTTGTAAAAGGAAGAGACAGGAGAGCTTCCTCTCCTTGTTTGAGAATACACTGAGAAGGCAGCCTTCTGGAAAACAGGAAAAGGATTGTCACAGAGAACCAAACAACTAGCGTCTTACCAGGCTTTCTAGCCTCCAGAACTGAGCTATGTGTTTTTAAGCATGTGGTATTTTTCATAGCAGCCTAGCTATTAATGAGAGGTTTTTTTTTTTTATGAGAGGTTTTTTTTTTTTTAATGAGCGTTTTTTTTTTAAAATCTATTCTGAAAATTGCCTTTTCATTCTGTTTATTGAGTCTTGTGTATAAAGATTTCTAAGTTTGATGTACTGTCATTTGTCTGTTTTATACTTTTGCTAAATATGTATAGCATATCCAAGATCTCATTGAAAAGTCCAATGTTATGAAAGTTTTCTGCTGTATTTTTTCTAGAAATTTTATAGCTTTGATCCTTATATTTAAATTTTTAACCTTTTTAGAATTAAGTTTGTACATAGTGTTAGAGTCCAACTTCATTCTTTGCTGTGGGTATTCAAATTTTCAAGGCACCATTTGTTGGATTATTCTTTACCCATCTTGTGCTCTTGACACTCTTTTTGAACATCGTTTGATCATATATGTGAGAGTATTTCTGAGGTCTCTATTTAATTGGTCTGTTTGCCTTTCTTTATGCCAATGACATACTGTTTTTGTTAACACGGTTTTGTAATATGTTTTGAGACCAGGAAGTGTTGAGTTCCTACAAGTCTGTTCTCTTTCAAAATTGTTTTGGTTATTTTGTGTCCCTTGAAGTATCATGAATTTTAGGATGAATTGTTTTGCTTCTACAAAAAAGAGTTGGGATTTTTGTAGGGATTTCAGTGAATCTTCAGACCATTTTGAATAGAATGAACATCTTCAAAATAATAGGATATTTTTCTACTTATTTGTACCTTTCATTTCTTTCAGTAGTTTCAGTGTACAAGGCTCATCTCTTTGGCTAAGTTTAAGTATTTGTTTGTTTATTTATTGTATGTGGGCATTCACACGTGAGTGTTCGTGCCAGGATGTACACATTTTACTGTGTGTGTTCCACAGGACAACTTTGGGAGTCAGTTTTCTCCTTCCACCTTGTTGAGATGGAGTCTCTCTTGTTTCTGCTGCTGGTGCCTCATACTCAGGCTGGCTGGCCTGAGAGCTTCTAGGCAATTCTCCTGTCTCTGCCTCCCATCTTGCAGTAGGAGTGCTGGGATTACAGATATATGCCACTACTTCTAGCTTTTTATGTGAGTTCCAGGGATTGAATTCAGATCACCACACCAGTGTGGTTAGTGCTTTTACCTGCTGACCCAGACCATCTTTAATTATTCTGTTTCATGCTTGTATTAAGTTTTCTGTTGTTATGATAAAATACCATGACCAAGGCAACTTATAGATGGAAGAGTTGATTTGGCTTATGACTCCAGAGAGATGGAGTCCATCATGGCAGGGGGAGGAATGGCAGGAGGCAGCTAAAGCAGGAAACTGAGCTGAGCATTCACATCTTCAAGTAGGCATAGGAAGCAGAGAGAGAAGTTGGAAGTGGGGCCAGCTGCCAACTCCCAAACCCCATCCCCACTGACATACTTCCTCTAGAAAGGCCATACCTCCCAAACCTCTACCAACAGTGCCACCAACCAGGGGACAAATACTTGAAGCTTTTGGAGGCATTTTTCATTCAACCATCACATTCCATTCCCTGGCCACAGTAGACTCATGATCATATCATAATGCCAAATGCATTTAGTCCAAATTCAAAAGCCTCCCAGTAGTCTTTAACAGTCTCAACACTGTTCAAAAAGTCCAAAGTTTCTTCTGAGACTCAAGGCACTCTATTTTTTTTTAATTATTTATAAGTGTATGTGTGTATTGCCTGCATGTATGTAAGTGCACTCATGTCATGCAGTGCCTGTGGAGGTCAGAAGAGGGCGTTGGAGCTGGAGTTACAAGCAGTTGCTGACTGTCCTGTGGGTGCTAGGAACCAAACCCAGGTCTTCTGCAAAAGCAGCCAATGCTCTTAACTGCTGAGCCATCTCTCCAGCCCTCAAAGCACTTTGTTAACTCTAACTTCCTGTAATATCAAAAGACATATTGCATACTTCCAGCATATATTGGAAACAAGTATACATTCCCATTCCAAAAGGAAAGAATGGGGGCATAGTGTGGAAGTATCATAAAATAAAACTGAAAACCAACAGGGTAAATACAAAATCCTGTAGCTTCATGTCCAATATCTGGGACTTTAGTTCCAAAGGGCTTATGATGGTTCTGCCCCTCCAGCTTTGCTGCCTCCAGTAGTTGGTTCTACTCCCAGGATACAGCTCTCCTTGGTAGATGTATCATGGTGTTATCACCAACATCTTGGGATCTCCCCAGCCTTTACCTTCACAGCTTCATGCAGTTGCCTCTCAGGGCCTCTTGGTCTGTCAGGGTCTTCTTTACACAAGGACTCCAATGGTGTACACTACCTGGCATCAGTGGCTCTCTGAAACCTTAGAGGAAGGATTGATGACCCCCTCACTCTTGCATCTCTCATGCCTCTAAAGCCAGTACCACTGCCAGCTTGGGTTGGACCTTGGCTCCCTTCACCCACATTATCAGCAACTTTTGTACATTGTGGTTTTTCTAGGAGCAGAAGACTCCTTAGACCTTTTCTTTTACAGGTTGAAAGTTTTAGATGCCCAGTTTTACACTGAGGCTACTTTCCTTTGTTGAAGTGCAAATCTGGAGACTTCTTTATACTAGTTCTAAACTCTTAAGAATGGGAGCCCCTCTTCCAGGACATACTTTGGCTGCCTTGGCTTCAACATTAAGCTTCCTAGTACTCTTTCCAAACTTTACATTTTGTACGTCTTTCTACCCCATTTGTTTCATTGTAGATCCTTATAATATTCACCTTAATAACCATGCCATTCATTTAATGCTAGAGTGTCTTACAATTTCTTCTGCCAAAGAAATTAGTTTGTTCTTTTTAATTCCGCCTTAAGCAAGTTTTTAGGCTACTGGCAGACAATAGCCAGATTCTTTGCCAAAATAGCCAAATCACTATTTAAGACCTTGTTTCCCTCTCCCTCTGGAACATCTTGAGCCAGGCTCATTAAGCTCTGCTTACAGCACTCAGCTGCTTTTTTATTCCAAACCCCCAGTCTTCCACATGCTACCCTCCCAAAGCATGACCTTCCATGGTCAGATTCTTCGCAACAGTAGACATTCTCTCATGTCAACTGGTGTTTTAGTTACTTTGCTGTTGCTGTGAAAAAATACCATGTCTAAGTTAACTTACAGAAGGAAGAGTTTATTGAGTTTACAGTTCCAGAGGGATGAGTGCTATTACAAATTGAATATTCTTGATTTTTTTCCCTCAGAGTAGCCATCGTTAGTGTATAGCAGCACAACTAATCTTTCTATGTTGATTCTGTATCCTGGTATTTTAGTAAATTTGTTCATTAATTCCAACACTTTTTGTGGAATCTTCAGGGTTTCTATATAATGACAGTATCTATGAGCATAATTTTACTTCTTTCTTTTCAATTTAAATGCCTTTCATTTCTGTTTCTTGACTTATGAGTCTGGCTAGAACTTCCATTACTACATTGAATACAAGTGTCAAAAACTGAGCATCTTTGTGGGGAGATACAAAATCTCAACCTTACTACAATCTAGTCCCAATAGAGCAGTATAAGTACTTTATGTAAATAATATATGTGATTGGAAAAAAGAGTCCATCCAACAATCTAGTCTCAGATACATGAGTCCCAAAAAAGAAACACAAAAAATATGAAATGTCAAGACAACATGACTCCTGAAAATTACTGATTCTATAGTAATGAACTAATAGTGACTATAAGAATGCTCAGTGAAATCCAAGAGGATATGAATAAACTTACTATATTCAAAGAGAATGCAAAACAGTTGAATGGAATGAAGTCAATACAGAATATGAAAAAGGAATTGATAGACATAGAAATAATGAAAAATAGAAAATTTGGAAATTCAAAGCTTAGTAAGTCAAATGAAAAGTTCTGTGGGAAGCCAACTGTGAATCAAGTTAAAGACAGAATATCAGGGCTTGAAGACAAGCTAGATGAATTAAGAATACTCAGACAATGGATAAAGTATGGACAGCATATGAGATCTGTGGTCTCATTCAAGGATCAAATTTATAAATATTAGGAATAGAAGAAGGACTAGAACTAAAAGCAAAAGACATAGATAATATATTCAATAAAATCATAGCATAAAAACTTCAAATCTAGGAAAAGAGATGGGCATCCAGATACAGCAGGCCTTTAGAACACCAATTGAATAAGACTAGAAAAGAACCTCACCATATCCTGCTATAGTTAGTGCACTAAGCATTCAGAACAAAGAGAGAATATTGAAAACTACAAGAGAGAAGCACCAAGTCACATATAAAGATAACATTGAATGTCCTAGTTAGCTTTAAATGTCAACTTGACACAACTAGAAATCACCTGAGAAGAGAACCTCAATTGAGGCATTCCTTAGATCAAATTGACCTGTGGGCATGCCTGTAGGGGATTGACTTGATTTATATTTTGAGACAGGATCTTACAATGTTGCCCTGGCTGGCCTGGAACTCATTGTATAGACCAGACTGACCTCGAACTCAGAGAGCCACCTGCCACTTTCTTCCTGAGTTCTGGGATAAAGGCATGAACCATCACACCTGGCAGTTGTCTTGATTTTAAATTGACACCAGAGGACCTAGCCCATTGTGGGTGGTACCATTCCCTAGGCTGGTGGTTCTGGGTTATATAAGAAAGCTAGTTAAGCAGGAGCCTGAGAGCCAGCGAGTCAACAAGCAGCATTCCTTCATGATTTCTGCTGTATTTCCTTGGCTGTGAGTGTGTTTCCTGGGTAGAGGTAATGCTGCATGGAAGAGCAAGCAGTCCTGCTCTCAAGTTCCTGCTTGGGTTCATGGCCTGATTCTCTCAGTGATGGACTGTAACCTGGAAGTATAAACCAGATCATTCCTTTCCTCCCAGAAGTTGCTTTTGGTCAAGCCAGGAGAGCTTGGAACAATGTATTTCCAGCTCTAAGGACAATAATTGCAACCGAGATTTACTATATTCAGTAAAGGTATCCTTCATAATTGAAGGAGAAAGAATACATTTCCATGATAAAAGAACTCATGGCCACTAAGTGAGCACTAAGAAGATGCTTGAAGGAATTATACACACTGAAGATAGAAACATACTTATGAAGCCACTATACTAGAACAGTAGGTAAGCAAATGAATAGGAAAGTACCAAGTATTATTAAAACATCAACATGATAGGAGTTAATGCCTAACTTTTCCATAATTAAGTGTTCATGGTGTCAATTTTGTAATTAAAAGATAAAGACGAATTGATTGGATTTAAAAAACTAGGCACTTGGGAGGCAGAGGGAGGCAGATTTCTGTGAGTTCAAGGTCACCCTGGTCTATATAGGGAGTTTCAGGACAGCTGGGGCTACAGGGAGACCCTGTCTCAAAAAGACAAAAAACAAAACAAAACAAAAATACTAGACACTATTGCCTACCAGAAACACAGTTCATTGTCAAAGACAAACACAACCTTAGGGTAAAAGGGTGTGTGATGGCTAATCCTGGGTGTCAACTTGACTGGATCTGGGATTAACGGAAATGAAAGAGATCTTATTGATTGGATCATCTAAAGCCGGAAGACACAACCTAAATGTGGGTGTTACCTTCTGATGGCAGGTATAAAAGACCAAGGCAGAGGAGAACGCCAGGCTTCTTGCTGCTTGCCTTCTCTCTTGCTGGTGAGTTCGTCTTGCTGCCGTAGACTGAAGACTAGCTGATCTTTTCGAATTTGTCAGACCTTCAGCGCCAGATTGGGACTACTGAGACATCCAGCCTTGTGGACTGAGCGACTACAGATTCTCAGCCTCTCCATTGTGGTGCAGCCATTGTTGGACTACTCGGACTCTATCCTCTGAGCTTAGCTGATAAATCTCTATACATACATATTCATTCTACTGGTTCTTTCTTTGGAGAATCCTGACTAATACAGGGTGGTAAAGATATTCCAAGTAAAAGGAATTGGAAAACAAGCTGATGTAGGCCTATAGTAATGTTCCAGATTTTAACCAAAATTAGAAGAGATAAACAAGGTCATTTCATATTGTTTAAGGGATATTAATATCAAGAGGATATTCCAGTTCTAAATATGTAGGCACTGAACATAGGTGCATCCAGTTTCATAAGACAAATGCCACTGGATATAAAGGCACATACTGATCTCAGTACTGTGGTATTGGGTGACGTAAGTCCTCTGCTCTCACCAGTAGACCAGTCATACAGACAAGAAAAAGAAAAATCAACAAACAGTTAAATTATATAATCAAATGGACTTACCAGAGCAACACAATACTGCACTCATACAGAATACACATTCTTGGAAGCCCATGGAATTTCTCTGAAAAGGACCACATTTTAAAATGCAAAGCAAGTCTGACCAAGTATAAGACAATAGAAAATTTTTATATTCTATCTGATTAGAGTTGAATAAAACTAAAAAATCAACAGCAAGAGAAATTACAGAACACATACAAATTTATGGACCTTGAACAGCACATTATTAAATGGGCCATTGAAAAAAAAATCCTAGGATTTTTTAAATCCTAGAATTGAGTAAAAATAGAAACACAAGGTAAAATAATCTGTAGGATACAATGAAAGCATTTCTTTGGGGGGTGTGGGGGTATTATGTGCATATGTGTGCACATGTGTGTGCAGATGCACTTGCCATGAGTGTGCAGGTGGAGACCAGAGATTGACATCTATCCCTTAATTTTTGAGATAGTCTCACTGAACCTATCTCACTGTTTCTGCCAGATTGTTTAGCCAGGGAATATCTGGGATCCTAATCCATCTGTCTCCACTCCTCCCCTCCCCCAGTACTGGGGTTACAGATGCACTGCCATGCTTGGTGTTCATGTGGGTGCTGGAGAGACGAACTCAGTTACTTTTGCTTGCATGGCAAACACTTTACCCAGTGAGCCATCTCCCCAGCCCCTAACGAAAACATTTCTAAGAGGGAAGTTTATAGCCAGAAAGTCATATAATTAAAAAAAAATCAGAGAAATCTCAAATCATTTAATTTAAATAAACCATGGTCTTAGAAAATCAAGAAGAGGGGGACGGAGCAAATGGAGATGGTATAAGTGAAATTCTCTTTGAAATAAAATTCTAAATAATAAATAAAATTCTAAATAATAAAATGTGCATCCTTATCATTTCCTGATGTTGAAGCAAAGCTTCCAGTCTTCAGTTAAGTCTAATCTTCCACAGTCTTTTTGTATATATTCTTTTATTACACTGAGACAGATTCTTGTGTTCCCAGTTTTTGTTTCTGTTTTTTTTCATAAATAAATGTTTTAATTTGTCAGATGCTTTTACTGAAAGATTTTGGTTGATCATGTGATCATTTCAACTTTCACACATTTTCCAGGTTGGCCTCGAACTCAAAAGAATCCACCTGCCTCTGTCTCTGCCTTCCAGGTATTGGAAAAGGGTGTGCCACCACCCTCAGCTCAAACATTATTTTATTGAACTATAATACATACAGAGAAGTACATATATGATGAGCATACAGCTCAGTTAGTAATTCAGTGGACTAGCCATGTAACAGCTTTCCAGGCCAAAGAAAATCCATATCCCAGAAACTACCTCCTGTCCCCATCTTTAACTCCTCCTCAAAGGCAACCTGCATACTGACTTTTAATAATAAATTGATTTTATCTATTTTATTTTATATGCTTTTGAACTTCCTAGAAAGTTGTCTAGGAGATGTGTCTTTCTGTTTGTTTTCTTTTCACTTTCATTGTATTTCTAAAATTTTATAATCTCTGTATCACTAATTTTTGTTTGGTCCATTGAATGGATTAGTCGATTTCTAAGGGGGCATTTGGGTTATATATGGCTTTAAAGGACTATTAGAAAATCATCTGCTTTGAACTTTCTTGTTCTAACTTGTTTTTTGGTCAAATATACATGCACTACTTTTTTGCATATACTATGACTCTTTTTAGTTGGATCATTAACTGAGCATAGACTGTGCATTTGTTCAATTTTGGTAGATAAGCCTGCATATGTATGTGGTAGTGTGCCTACCTAGCACAAGCAAGGCCATGGCTTCAGTCTCCAGTACCACAAAAAAACTTTGTTTGATACTGTGAAAGGTTTTTCAAAGTGATTTTATGAATATATCAGTTATTCCATAGCTTTGCTACCATTTGTCAGCCTTTTACACTTTTGATCATCTTAATAGATACACAGTCATATGCTATTATACTTTAAATTACTTTTTCCTATCACTTAATGATTTTTAAATAGTTTATGTTTATTGGACTCTTGAATTTACTTTTTTATGAAGACCATATTAAAGTTTTTTTTTTTACATTCTTTTTTAAAAATCAACTTACAAGATATTTGTAAATAGTCTATAAATGTGCTCTTCATTACTTATACATGTTGTAACCATCTTTTCAGTCTGGGCAGCACTGCAAGATTCTATCTCTTAAAATAAAAGTTCATCCCAGGTATAACAAAGAGAAAGAAAGGAAGGGGGAAGCAGGGAGAGAAAGGAAAATAAAGAGTGAGTGAGGAAGAAAGGGAGGAACAAAAATGCATTATTTGCAAAATCTCTCTTTAATCCTGAACTTACTTTGGCAATGTGTCTTATTCAAAACTGTGAGGCATTTAAGAGTGAAAATAACACAGTGACACTTTGCTGTCTTCTAATTCTTCATAAATCCCACAGAGAAATTATTTGACATGATTTAAAGTATTCAGAAACTTTGCTAGTCTTTAAGAAACCTAATAATGCAAATTATGCCAAAAGTTAATTTGTTTATATGTGTGGGTATAACAAGCATTATATTTAAGTGAAATGCACTTTCATGAAACAGTTAAATGATATAATTTATATTATTATTTATTCATAACCCTTATTGTGGGTTCAAATGAACTCTTCAATAAGTACCTGTGTTGAATGTTATTTTTTAAAGTCTTAAAGCAGCTTTTAATATATCTAAGTGGAAAATGTTTTTTCAAATTAAATCAACTTATGTGAACATTTCTGTGAAGATTTAAGAACTTAAAAGGGCTGGCTCAGAGGTTAAGATCACCGGCTGCTCTTGCAGAGGACTCCGGTTTGATTCCCAAGACCCACATGGCAGCTAACAACTGTCAGTAACTCCAGTTCCACAGGATCTGACACCCTTTTCTGATCTCTGCAGGCATTGCACGACGTGGGTACACTTATACACACACAGGCAATACACTCATACACATGAAATGAAAATAATAAATAAAATGTTAAAAAAGAATTTAAAATAAAGAACATGAGTTTTAAGAAAACTGAGTATCTTGACTCTTACCATTGAAATGGCGAATACTGTAAGCATCCAAAGAGGTTTATTTTATAATTCAGCATAGAATTATTATATTATTATAGTTATTAAATTATAATTATTAATTGTGTAATAAAATAATAAATATTAATTATAGCTATGATTGTGTTCAATTTGCTCATCTTGAAATGTACTTTGCTGATGTTTTATTGGTTCTCATTGCATAGACTATAGTATACTGCCTGCCATTACATCTTTTCTTTGTGTATGAGTGAGAATGTATCTACAGTTTAAAGAGTTCTAAATGCTCTTTCGTCTTTCCTTCTCTTTGTTATAAGAGATGGAATCTTGCAGTTCTGCCCAGACTGAGAAGATGGTTACAATATATATAAGTAATGAGGGCACATGTTTAGACTATTTACGCTTGCTTGTTTTAAAGTTGGTATCTAATAACAGCAGATAAATGAGTAATATAAAAGCTTAAAACTTAGAGTTGAAGATCTTGTCCTAATCCTGAGCAGGCATTTTTACTGTTTTATTTTTGTGTAAGGATTCAATGGAAAATCGTAATTGCTTTTGTGTAGTGCCTCAAGGCAAACAGGATGATGAGGGAGATTGGGTCTTTTGTAATTACTTTGTTCAAAGAAAAATGTCAGAGGTAAAGCCTCATTCAGCCATTGTAGTTTCCTACCTATATCAGTGTGTACATTAAATAGTGAAAGTTAAATTACATAAACTTTATCTTGAGATAGAAGGGATGGAGAAGCAGATGTGAATTTAAATAGAAGTTCTGCTTCCAGGATAAGCTTTATATCTTACTTTACAACTTCTTTAGTTAGTTAAAGGTTTTAAGAAATACAGTTTCCTGAGGGTTGACCAAATAAAGTCAAAATAGTATTTTTGGTTTTCCTTTGACAAAATGTTAAACAATGAGATAATTCTTGACTGTATTTTTGTTTTTGATTTTTTGAGACAGAATCTTACTATGTAACCCTGACTGTCCTGGAACTCACTATGTACACAAGGTTGGCCTTGTTCTCACAAAGATCCACCTGCCTCTGCTTCTTGAGTGCTGGGATTAAAGGCATGTACCATTATGCCCATTTTGGGTGCATTTTCATATATTTTAAGAATATATACATAAATGACTGTGTATTTTTGTTTTGCAGAGTTGGAGGGTTATCTGGTATATTAATGCCTTATTGATAATGGCAGAACACCCACCACTGCTGGATACAACTCAGATTTTAAGTAGCGACATTTCTCTTCTGTCTGCTCCTATTGTAAGTGCAGATGGAACACAACAGGTAAGGAAACTGAAATGTTTAATTCCTTCTGTCTTACAAGTATGAATTTTTTTTTTTTTTTTAATGTAAGGGACTACTGTCTTTGCCATTGAAAAGAGTAATGATGGGCTTGGGTTCTAGATTTTTCTGTCTGGCAAGAAACAATGTTAGGCCTTAGTTTTAATTTTTACATGTGCTCACATGCCTTTTAGTATCAGCTTCATTTTACTACCTTAGATTCCCGCCCCCACATAATCAGATATGTCAGATATTCATTTACTTTCATGAGATTCTCTGATTTCTGTTAGCATTTGCTACCTGAAGCCAATTACTGGTTTCAAGTTGTCTTGAATATATAAAAGAATGAGTTAAATATATAAAATACATAAAATTAATCGGTTAATTACATACATTGCCCTAGTTTCTATAGCTGTATATTCTGCAAAAGGGCTGACAACAGCCCCAGGCTGAAACATCACCACAATGCCTGGAGACTTGTTTCTCTCCTAAAAAAGATTCCTTTGGTAGAAATATCTTGAGATCTTGAGCATCAGGGTTGCTCTACTAGTGGTACAGATAAATGTAGAAAATGGATCTGGAAATAAAAGAAACTCCTAGAATAAGAGTTAAAGAATTGGGTGAAACCTTGAGGTTTAGAGAATAGTTTTTGGTAGGGTTTAGGAAAAAAAAGCAAAACAATAGTTTTGAAAAGTAGAAAAGGCCTCAAATTCTAAGTAGTAGGGAAAGAGCTAAAGATGAACAGATACCAAACTTACTTGATAAATTTGGATTTGCCCCAGTTTTTAAAGATTCTAGTATGTTTACTTATCTAAAATATGTAGATATTATATCTTCTTAGAGTAGTTTAAACTAAGGTAAAAATGAGCCTAAAACAGCTCAGTAAATGTTTGCTGGTTATAAATTAAAAGCTAAAGAAACTAGATATGCCAAAAAGGATTGGAATCAGTAGAGACAGTTACAGTACACGTGGATCAGAATGCTAGAAAGAAAAATAATTAAAGATGCATACTAAAGTAAAAATCCGAGAGTGGCCCAGTAGTTGTGTGGTATAGCATATGAAATCTAAACAAAAATCTATAGTAATTAGAGGTAGACAGATAACAAACTTGACAGCAGCCATTTCTTTAACTCAAGAACTTGCTGAGCTGGGCATGGTGGCACATGCTTTTAATCCTGGTACTTAGGAGGCAAAGGGAGGTGGATCTCTGTGAGTTTGAGGCCAGCCTGATCTATATAGCAAGTTCTAGGCCAGCCAGTCAGGGCTACATAGTGAGACCCTATCTCAAACAAACAAACAGACAAAAACTTTATTGGTATGCCAAGTTAGAGCTTGCCTGCAGAGATATAACATCACATTTGGTGCTTGGGTAAAGCAGCAAACTCAAAAACAGCTACAGACAGAGAAAAGTGTTATATGTAAGAATGGTGTGGAAATTTCACAGGAACAGCTCATTTTATCTCTTGACTTACTTGGGAATATTACACTAAATGGGATAATTTCTGTTGTGTGTCTTGGGATCAAATTATGTTTCTTATATTTGCCTGTTAAGATTAACTATCTCCTCATTAATTTCTGTTTTTATTCACTATATTTGCTCTGGTATATATTTCATACATAACTTATTAACACACAAAGTTAATTTTATATGATATTTTAAATAATTTTTTGCATGAAACAGTTTCATAGTGTCATGTTATACTAAAAACTTTTTAATATTTTTTATTGCATTTGTGCGCATTTCATACAGTACATCTTTTTTAAAAAAAAATTTATGTGTATGAATGTATTGCCTGCATGTACGTAAGTGTACCTGTATTGTGCAGTGCCCACAGAGGTCAGAAGAAGGGCATCAGGTTCCTTGGAACTAGAATTATGGATGGTTGCTAGCCACCATGTGGGTGCTGGGATTCAAACCCAGGTCCTCTTCAAGATCAGCCAATGCTATTAACCACTGAGCCATTTCTCCATTCCCTCATATATCTTAATCATATTTAAACCTCTTTTCCCTATCTGTACCTCCCCCAATACCCCCTCACTGGATTTCATGCATTCTGTCATATATGTTAAGGCCTATCAAGTCAAGTTTGTGTACCCAGATGTCCCTTGGTGTGAGTGAGTTCATCCACCAGAGCCTGGTCAGCCTATATATCATCACTCCCTTAAAGAACTCCAACTCTCCCTCACCCAACAGTGATTGGCTCCCAATAGTTCCTCAGCTAAAGTTGGGACTTCTTACCCATTTCCCCACTTCTCTGTTGGGTTTTTGTCTGTTTTGCGTTTACATAGGTCTTGTGCATACAGTAAATTTTTTTTTTTGAGCAATTTTAGGCTTGTTAAGAAAATTGATCTGCAATATGGAATCTTCTCATATTTTACTTCTTTGATGATTTCCTTTAACATATTAGTGTTAAATATTAACATACGAATTACAACCAATCTGACATCATTAGATAATACTAACACCACCACCATCATATATGTAGTCCTTCAGTGACCAAAACATCATTATTGAGACTATGACAGTGTTAAGGTTCCTTCTTGGTGTTCTGTAGTCCTGTGAATTTTGACGTAATATATGATAATCATAAAGTTTCACCACTCTAAAAAGTCCTGTGTTATACAGCATTCACTCTTCACTGTCCCTGAACTTTTGGCAGTCACTAATCTTCTTACTGTCTTTTGTATATCTGTCTTTTCCAGAAGGTCATGTAATTGAATCCATACCTATGTAGCCTTTTCAGATTGGTTACTATCACTTCACAATAATAGTATAGACAGGTTTAATAGCTCATTTCTGTTTTATTATTGAACAGTACACCATTGTATGTATACTCTAGGCTAGGTCATTTATCTAGTCCTCTATTGAAGGCTATCTCTGTTTTTTGGACAATTATAAAGTTGCTTTAAACATTCATGTGCAGGCTTTTGAGTGCTAAGAGAATGAATTTTGGATCACATTATGAAACAATGTTTAACTTTGTAAAAAACAGCCAAGCTTCTTCCAAAGTACATGATCTTATGTACTAAGATTTATGTTTGGTTTGAGATTATATCCTCTTGTGATAGAGGAAGTAAAACACGGGAGTGATTGTGATGCTGTTAGAAACTCCAGATTAGGTCAGTTTTAGGGAATTAGATGCTTCACCAAAGTGGAATGCCCAGCTATATATCCAGTGCCATCATCAGAAGTTCAGAAGTTTCTCTTGAACCTTAACAGTTTCCTAATTTGAATTCACCTTCTCTAACTTGCATGAATTTATTTTTGAATGGATTGAATATTCTTAAGATGTTGGTTACAAGCTGGAGCTGGTATGTAGCTTGGTAGTAGAGCATGTGCTTAGCATGTGGTAGGGCCCGGATTTGATCCCAGCATGAAAAACAGAAGCAAAACCACTCAACATGGCCTGTCAAGCTTCTTAATCATAACCTCCATTTAGTTAATCTCTTATTATTTTATAACTTGTACTTTCTAATTTGTATCCATGGGATTTTGCTTTATAGTAGAGACTAAGAGACAACACAGAGAAGCTGATAACATTGAAAGAAGCTTTTGATTACCTGAAATTCTCAAAGAACAACATTAGGTCCAATTAATTACTAACACTTTGAGAGACACTAGAATTGATAAACAATTCATAGAACAAACTCTGGGAGAATAAAAATTCTATAAGGCAGATTAGAGATGCATGCGCCAACATCTCAGTGTTAATAGCAAAAACAATGAGTCTTTCTGCAAGGAACAATCTATTCTAAAATGAAATGGAGATCTTTTTTAAAGGTTAAAAACTCATTCAGTTTTTATGTCTTACAGGGCTTATACTGAGTTCAATATTGTATAACTGTATTAATTCAACTGTGAACCTAGAAACTTGCACCCACTTGTGAAAGAGATGTACTCTTGCTCTGGAGTGTGTTACTGAATATGTTAAAGCTGTAATGAAATGCTTCTTCTAATCATGTAGTTATTAAAAATTAAAAAAAATTCTCTATGGCATTTTATGTGAGTATTTGGGTGGATGGCAAGACAACTCACTGAGCCACCCCTTGCTGATCAGGATAAGTAAGATAATTTTATGGTAATATCTTCTTAAACCCAGTAAGTCAAGTTTTATTGTTCACACTGCATGTCCTTCACAGGTTTACTGTGGCTTTGCCTGCATTATCTTCATTGAAGACCAGCCTATAGGTTGTTACTGGAATTATATTCAAGTACATGCTGCCCTCCATATTTCATTGACCACCAATGGATTGGGATAATTTTACTTTAGGTTGAGGTAGCAAGTATTTAGCAAGAAGTAGAGTCCTCCACAATAAAGAGAACAGAAGTTTCATCAAGTTTGGGATTTGAGGGAAATTAATAGAAGAGAATAGCAAATGACTCTTCAGGTATTTGGGAATGTGTGAGTAGAAGCAATAAAAATAAAAACAGCTACCATTTGAGCCCTTACCACATAGGTATACTGAGCCAAGCCCTTTATGTGCGTTGTTCCTTTAATCTTCATAACAGCTTTCAGAGTTAGAGTGCACATTTCCACTTTACAGAAGCTATGAATTATAGTAATGTTTTTATGTGCTACTAGATCAAGTAACTTTTAAAAGGCAAAAACAGGTATTCAAAGCTAACTGTAAGATTTTTAGTCAAATGTCATGGAGGTATTTAATTGCCATAAAAATAAGCTAATAGATTAGATTTCATGAAAGAGATCTGATTTGAGTAAAAGAACTAAAATTACCAGAATATTAGAGATAGTAAAACCATATGAGATCATTTGGATTTTGCAGTTGTTTTGTTTGTTTTTTGCGACATCTCACTGTGTAACCTTGATTGGCTTGAAGCTCAGGATATAGACAAGGCTAGTCTGAAACTCACAGAGATTTGTCTCAGCCTCCCAAGAGCTGGGATTAAAGACATGCGCCCCCATACCCACCTGAATGAAATTATTTGTAATGAGGGAATTTTAATTTGGTGTGTGTGGGTAAGATGATAGTAATTACTGATACAGTATCCAAATAAGCAGGTCTATAAGTGCCTTGAATATGCTGGACCTATTGCTTTTTCCTTTCATGGATTTTGGTGGGCTTCTTGTTTCCCCAGTTGTTATTATCACCACAGGCAATGATAATGTCACCCAAATGCCACTGCTTTAGACAAATATGCAGTAAGAGAGTTCTGACGCTATGACTGGGGGTTTCCAGGGAACTGCTTCCAATAATGACAGCTCTTTGGAGAGCTGGAATCTTCCATGGAGCTCCAAGATCATTCTTTCTCCTCCAGTGGCTGCTGATCTGCTGTTATTCACTGCTACTGTGATTTTGAGACTGTTAGTTTTCAAGGCTGTTAAGAAATTGGGAAGAGAGAGGAAGGAGTAGGGCAGCTTCAAGTGGTTCAAAGCCTGCTGTTTAAACCAAGGTTCAACTGTTTCCTTGAGTAGATGTCTGCAAGCTTATGGTTAATGTCTAGAGTTCTGAAAAAGTTGGTTTTGGCCTTAAAAAAAAAAAAAAACAAAAAACTATTGCTGATATGGAAGAGTAGATTTTAGGAGATCTGTTCTCCACAGTTCTAAGTATCATTTCAAATGGTTTTAGTGCAGCGAACATGACCAGAGGAGATTTTATTCTATATGGAATATATTCATGTTTCTAGTATCATTCTAGGTTTTTTTAAAAAATTGGTGTCTGAACTTTGAAATACAAGGTATTCATTTACATATTAATAATATAATAGAGTCCTACTATATATAAGCATATTATTGTAATTACAGAAAAAAACTGTTCAAAGCCAGATGGATGAATAATTGTAGAAATAAGGAAGTATTTTTTTCTTAGTACTTTGGAGTAGAAAAATCTCTTCACAAGCCACTGAACTTCCCAACCTTGGGGTCTGCTCATTTTTGTCAATGTATCTGTTAGCTTTTGTGTAAAGTAGGCTCTTGGGTTCGAAACTTGATTGAGAATCGACCCCAAAATATTTAGGGCCTTTTTGTTCAGAGGAAATTGAAAATAGCAGCAAAGAAAAGATCCTTGTTTCCTTTTCTTCTCCCTTTCTATACCACCAAAAACAAATGGTAAAAGATTCATTTCTGAGATTAGCATTTTTATTTTGTATTGCTGTTTTATCCTCATGAAAGCTATATTTGATTAAACTAGAAATAAGAAAGAAAACTTTCACTGATAACTAAAATTCAGATACAGGAACTTTAGAGAATGATCATACTTTTAAATTAAAAAGTTATATATTTATGAACTGATAGTTTATATGCAAAGCTACAAATTTATACACATTTAGCAAACATTAGGGTTCTGATTACTGAGACTCTAAAATAATAGGTCACATCTTTGTTATGGTAGTTTTGTGCCCCAGAATTCAAATCCAGAGACCCTGAATCATAGACGTCACAGTTCCTAAATTAGTTTTCTTCTAATTACTTGATAGCTTTCCCTGGCAATTAAATCAGCTCCTTGTTGAATATCTCATTCTTAGAAGCTTTGTGAAGGTTAGAATTTAAGCATTAAACCAGAATCCTATTTCCTGCTGGTTTATTTCTCTTATATGCCTTACCCTGCCACTTTTAATGATACTTCATGAGAGAACAGAATACCTTTTTAAAAAAATTCCAGTATTGGATGTGGGGAAATGGCTCAGTTGGTAAAAATATGAGGACTTGAGTTCAAGCCCCAGAGCCTATGCTTAAAAAAATAAATAAATAAATAAATAAATAAATAAATCAGTATTATTCATTAACCTTTTTTTTTTTTTTTTTTTTTGGAGACAGGGTCTCCTTATAATTGGCCTAGAACTCACTAAGTAGACCAGATTGGCTTCAACCTCACAGAGCCGGCTTGCCTCTGCTTCCCAGGTTCTGGGATTAAAGGCATGTACCACCACACCCAGTTCATTAACGTTTTTATGCTTGAAGTCTTGCAGACAGGGTTCAGGCCCTGAAACTAATTTCACACTTTTATAAACTCATATTGTAAAAACTTTATATTAAAGATTCAGCTGTGCTCCTCTTCTTAAAAAGTCAACTCTATCCATGTTCAAGTACTATCTTTGTAAAATATAAAACTGATTCTTGTCCTAAGAAAGAAAATATTACTTATATAGTTAGGTCAAATTATAAGGTAGTCAGGGAAAGATGCTTCTTAAAATATCATCATAAAGCAGAGGTTCAAAGAATGTAAATAAGAATTTAATTTGTATGTGGGACAAAATGATAATTACTACTGAGTGACTAGAACTGATACCACTTAATTTGCTGATTGTTAGAATATGTATTTTCAAGAAAATCACCAAATTATTTTAAGCAACAAATTATTTCATTTGAACAGTTAACTGAAATATTTCACATAATTCAAGCCAGCATAATAAAATTATTAAAATACTAAATATTCAGGCTGCAGAGATGGCTCAGTTGATAAAGTGCTTGCCATGCAAACATGAGGACCTGAGTTTGGTCCCCAGAACCCATGTGAAAAAGTTGGGCATAATTGTTCTTGGCTGTGGGGTCTCTCCCTCCCCTCGTGGGTTCTTGGCCACCGATCCATGAGGACAACAGGAGCAGAAGTGACGAACAGGGTCAGGACAGCTAATGAGCACTGATGGAAGAAAGCCCTTCTGGGAAGGCAGATTCAGTGATACAAACAGCTCCAGACTCAGTGAAACAGCTCCGTTTATTCAGTAGGGGTTAGGGAAAATACAGTGTGGAGGCAGCAGCCAATGCTTCAGCTGATAGGTGCTCATAGTATGCTTTATTTACATGTGGTAGCAGGATCCTATCATACAACTATGGGGCAATGCCTAATTATCATATAGAAAAAACCTGGGGGTAGTTTTTATTCTGGGTAACATGTTCCAAATAAGGTCAGGCATCTGTGCTTGGCTGCACTTTCTAGGTAAGTCAGGCAGAGAGCAGGAGACCCCCACTGAGAAAGGGAGTCCTTCCATATAGTGCTGAGCCCCTTAGAGCTATCCGGACATGGAGGACTACAACCCCAGCAGCAGGGTCCCCCAACACTTGGTTACCCTCCAGAACTTCACAGTAAGACCCTGTTGCCAAAGATATTACACATTTCAGTTGTAAAACATGGAGGAATCAAGCTGGTGCTTTGAAACTTCATCTCTACTGGCTAGATTTTGTATTACTACAGGTGGTTTCCATGCTACTGGAAGAGAAAAATATTCATCTTACCCAGCTGTGAACTCTGTGAGCTACATTAGCAATTGGCCTGGCAAGACATACTTATTGGTACAGTAGTGGCACAAATGTTATATGAGGTAACCAAACGCTTTCTGATTGGATTTAAGGCCTGCTTTCCAAGATGGCATTGTTTTCAGGGCCAAGAACCTATGGGTAGCTAGGTCATAGACCTAGTAGGAGGTCCTACTATTATTATTTTTCTGTTAAATAGGCATAATATTAAACTGACCCCTAATGACTTCTTATTCTCCTAGATTAGTGTATCACTCAACCCTCATCAGAGAAGCTCTTTTTTGTAGTAGATGGTGATGGATGCAGAGACCCACAACTGGTCAACATGCAAGAAACCAGAAACTGTGGAGCACTCAGCCCTAAATGGGATATCCATATCACACCCCTGCCCCTAAGGCTTGTCATGGAAAGGATTGTCATGAAAGAGGGACTGGAAAGAATAAAACTGTTTTCAAGGCACAATAGGGCAAATGCACATATGAACTTTGTGTTTTTGACAGCATGCACAAGCTCAAGCCAGACAGACTCCCAGCATGGACCAGGGAGGTAGCCATGAAGCCCTACCCCTGTTAGAGGAACTATTGGCAATTGATAGCTGCTGGGAAAGGTGGAGTCAGTTTTTCTTTAAGGGTATGACCCTGGTAGGTCTACCACCATCTAGGAACCAGACCCACCTGAGTATTTGGGCAACATAAATTGGACTCAGTGGGCTTAAAAAAAAAAAAAAAAAAAAGACATGAAGTTTGGAGTGGATTTGAGAGGAGATGGGGGGTGGTGAATATGATCAAATACATTTTATGAAATTCTCAAAGAATTAGTGAAAATGGGCATGATGACATGCTGAGGAGGTAGAGACAGGTCTTTGGGCTTTCCTGACTAGCCATCCTAGCCTAGTTGAAGAATTCTAGGCCAATGAAAGAGCCTATAATCATAACAAGGTGAATGACTCCTGAAAAATGACAGTGGAGGTTGACCTATGGCCTCCATGCTCATGCAAATACCCACACAAGTGCATGTGCACACACAGAGACAAAATAAAATGTTAAAAATTCTCTAGTATTTTGATAAATTTGCTTTATCAAAACTTACAAAAAGAAACATGAAACTCTTGAACATCTTAAAGAAATGAAAAGTAATGGTCATGGGATTTTGATAGGTTCTGGAATTCATTAACAAAAGCACTTATGGTCTATAATAAATGTAAGAGGTGCCAATTACATACATTCAACTAAAACTATGAAATTCTGAATATTATGTAAAGTGAATCTGATTATTAACTTCTGCACTAACAAATATTAAGTGAAAAAGAAACCTCTTGAAAATGTTCCCATGATTTCTTTTGTGCTCTTAACATTAAATTGAAAGGAAGCATGATACTTTTTAAAATAAAAATGTGCATAGATATTTATAGATAGAAATTTAAATGTTTTGGTTCTTTTCGTTAACAGTCTATAGTTATATATTTAAAATGTTACTGTATTTTTTATTTTCTTTATTACTGCTATTTGTATATACATGTATGGTGTGTATGGTATGTGTGTGGGTGTGTGTGCCATGGTGCATGTATGGAGGTCAGAAGACAACTTTGTGGAGTCAGTTCTTCACGTGCATCTTTGGACAGCAGGCACATTTACCCACTGAGCCATTTCACTGGACTCCACTGTTTTATTTCTTTTTACCACCAGCTACAGATTCAACATTCAGGTTCCTAAAGATGCACTTTTGTGATTTTTTTTTCTCAAAAAACATTTTGAAAATAGAACAAATATTTTTTTGTCCAGTATTGTATGTCTGAGATTCATCCATGTTACTATCTGTAGCATTATATTTGCTGAATTATATTCCATTATGCAGAGGCCTTAATTTCTTCTTTCTCCTATTGATAGAAGTGTGAATTGTTTTTCCGTTTGGTGTTATTACAAATAATGCTTCAAAACCAGCCTTATAGTTGGCTTTGATTATTCACGTACATGCATTTCTTTTGAGTATATACCCACAATGGAATGCATCCATCGTAGGGAGAATGTTCATCTAAATACTAGCAGTTTTTATTCTTACTGTGTCTTTTTACCCCAGAGTATCTCAAATTCTGTTCAATTATTTATATACCCCTTCAAACACCATATGTTACTTTTGTTTTCTTATTATTCTTGCTGCCCACATCTAGGATAGGATTATTTTTCCTCATCTCACTGACAGGAAAAACAAAAACCAAAAAACTGAAAAGAAGCCCACCTCAAGTAAACCACTAATTTATAGTCCTACTAGCACTGTATTGTTGCTTTATAGCCAAACCAGCACTTAGAACTGTCAGTGTTTTAAATATAGTTATCATGGTAGATGTTTGAATTTTACTCTGTTCATGAACCTTCTGTGTAAACAGAAAGTTTAACAAGAATGGATAAGAGCATGTTCTCAGCTTTGTTTTTGTGTGAGACATGGGGAGACTCATGTCTGTGAGACAGTTTTGAAAGTACTTGGTTTGTTTCCAAAATTTACCAACTCACTTAACACTATTGTGGAATAATTGTGCAGTAATTTTAAGTGATAGTAGTTGGTGATTTATCCTTGACTCAAAATGATTAGGAAAAAATAATTTGATAGTTATCCACTGTATTTTTTTTCATTACTTTAAATTGTTGCCTAAATTTCTTCTTTTATCTCCTATATATAAGTAGTAATCATGATTATGTGACAAACAGTAAATTCTCACATTTAAAATTAAAATTGTTTTAGATGCTGGTTAGTTCTCAGTGCTCTGTTAGTAATGGGCACAGAATTCAATTTCATAAGCATGTACTAAGGTAACCACTATTAGGTTTTGTGTGTGTGTGTGTGTGTGTGTGTGTGTGTGTGTGTGTGTGTATTATAAAGGATGATGAATGAAAGGTAAAATTTCTAGGTAGATGATCATGCTCCCAACCCCACACTATTGTAAGTCAGTATATGGATTGAGCATCAAAATCACTTAATACTTCATAATACTTGAGTAAATTAGAAAAAGTAATTTTCTTATCCTAAGACTGCATGTGGCTGGAATGATCTCTTGTGCCTTCCTCTTGGGGAGATGTGTTCTTTAGCCAGGAAGCACCAATCCCAAGATTCATACATATCTGTAATATGTTATTGACCACTTAATCATCTTTCACTATCTAATTCAGAAACTATTATTTTAAAGCTAAAGTAGCTGGGAATCTTGACTGGCATATTAGTGAATGCTTATTGTATACAGAAGACATTTCATATTTAGTGAAAGGTAGCCACAAATTGCTTGTATACAAAGTACCCTCTCTTTTAGGGGTGATTCATAGAACTAATTAAAGGTTTGAGGAAGGAAGGGAGGTTGGAGTCATGCTTCAAAGGAGGAGGATGTAAATTAAAATCTCAGGGAGGCCTTGGATTTGATTTCTAGCACCACAAAACAAAATAAAACAAAACAGAACAACATTAACTTAAGAAAGTACATATTAACAAACTTTATGATAATGAAAGGCTTGTGAGCTATGGGACCTCTTATACACAGCTGTCACATGATTTTGGTGGCATAATCTAGAAATATTTAGGCTGAAAAGGTGCATACATACCCAGTCTCCCTTGTATACATCTAGATTCTTCTCTTTATAGACAATTTGTTTTTCTTGATTTGGTTGCTTTTTGTTCTACACAAGGCTCATGTAGCCCAGGCTGGCTTAAAACTTGTTAAACACCTAAGGGCTACCTTGAAACCCCGATCCTCCTGCTTCTACCTCCCCAGTATTGGGACAAGTGTGTGCCACTGTGCCCAAGAAAATCTTATGCATATATGTAAGGGCACATTCACAGAACTGTTCATTGCATCTTTTTGCATGAATAACTGAAAATGATATAAATGATTGGAAGTAGGGAAATATGGATAGATTTTTAGAGGATTCATACATAGAATATTTGAATGATATTTGTCAGTATTCCATTGTATGAACCTATACTATGGACCCGTTATAAAAGTACAGTGTTAAGTAGTATAATGAGATGGAAAGAGATAAGTAAGATATGATGTCACTGATAGAAAATAATCAAAACAAAACCAAAGAAAACTCCAAAAGAAATAGTATATATTAATAATGAATATGTACAAGAATATAGATGAATATTAAAAAAACTGAAAAAGATATACTCTAAATTCACAAACTTTATCAAAAGAACATCTGAGTATTATTTGTCAATATTAAAATTCTGGTTGATGCTGACAGGTAATGACTTGTAATACTTCCTGCTTTTCCATATTTTTGAAATATTTTATAATAAAAATATTGTAATTTTTTTCAGTTTATTGAAAAATATCTTCAATATTCAAAGACATAGGTTGATTATATGTTTTAGACTAGGTGGTTAATAAAGATTCTTAAGTGTTATATTCCAAGTTTGATATTAGATTTGTGCTAATAACCAATACATAGTCAGTTAAAAGTTTGAAAAGCAGATCAGTGAAATGCTGGCAAAAGTGTGGAATAGTTGGAACCTTTATACATTGCTAATAGGATTATAGTCTGGTAAACCCACCATAAAAAATATGACTTATCTGTGTAAAAAATTGTATAGCAGTCATTCATAACAGATAAAATGGAAGCATTTAAAATCCCCATCAACAGAAATATGGATAAACAATTGTGTGTGTTCATACAGTCAATATTGTCCAGCGACAAACTGATAGGGAATGCTTGAGTACTTGTTACATCTGAACATGCTGAATGAAAGAAGCCAGTCAAGAACTTGGTCTACAGAAGTTTCTGTTTTAGTTAATTAAAATGTTCAAAATGTACTTGGTACTGGGAATGTAGCTTGGTGGCAGAATACTTGGCTAGCATATGAGTCCCCATCAGGAAGAAAAGTTTATTGTCTGTGATAATGGTTGGTTTTACAACTCTATATTCTAAAAACTACTAATTTCTTCCTCCCTCCTGCCCCCCCCCCCTTGAGACACGGTCTTACTATATAGCCCTTGGCTGGCTTGGAACTCCCTATGTAGACTAGGCTGGCTTCAAATGCACAGTGATTCACCTGCTTCTTGCCTTCTGAGATCTGGGATTAAAGACATACACCACCATGCCTGGCTGATTGTTGTACTTTTTGTAGGACAAGTTTTATGGTATATGGTTTATATCTTGGTCAAAAATAACCTTGAAACCAAGTTACCTTTTTATATGTTTATATTTTTAATAACTGAGTTACCAATCTTGCTTTGACAAATGGGTTAAAGTTGTAGAGCCATTTTTAGAATGAAGCCATATATATATATATATATATCTGCATGTAGTGTATATAAATGAATATACTCACGTTCTTTAAAATCAGAAATAAAAAATAAAGTAAAACTCTACCTTTAAAAATGAAATCAGTTTAGAAATAGCATACTCTTAAATTCTGTTAACTGGCATTGGATGATGCAGAACCAGATGCTACTATAGTTCTTTGTTGATTTAGTTGCTATGGTGACCAGGTACATTCATGTACAATGGGAAGTGTACTGTACATTGGCTAATTTAATAATGAGGCTGGAGGTGGCTATTGATTAGTATAACTAATAATTGGTTATATTATACCATTCTGCCTCTACATGTATTTACACTGGGTAGTTGTAACATTATGTAAAATGTTACTAGAGTAGAGTTTATAAGCTTACTTTTATTAGACTAAGGACAGTCTGAAGTCCATTTTGCCAATGAAGACTAACTTTAGTAAGTTGAAACAAATTCTGACATTGGAACAAAAACTGCTGAATTTTACAGCAGCTTGTGATAGCTGTGGTAGCAGCAGTTGAATGAGGAAATTAAAGATGATGCATGCAACAGTAAGTAAATGCTGAGTGACAGACTTGGCTCTGCCACAGCTTAGGACTTAACAGTTTGGTCTCACTTCCTAGCTTTTATCTAAATCTTATGTACTTACCTGTTAGGGAGTAAGGTCATAATATTTTTGAAATGTAGGCTCAGGGAATAAAAATTATATTTACCAGGTTTAGGCTGAAATTAATATTACTGACTTTTTAAACTATAGAATAATTTTGTTAAATCTATAATTGTATTTTAAGAGACTGCCATAGATTTAAATGAAAAATGCTGAAAACAACTTTATTTTAAAAACTGTATTTAGGATATTAATTATGTAGATTGATAGTATTTGGATAATTTTCCTTTTTAAAATTATGTCTTAATCTCTGTTTGAAATATATCATCCAGCCCTTGTACAGATTGGCAAGATCTAGACAAATGCAGATATTAAACCTGATTCAGAGTTCTGTGATCAAGTCAATTTAAAGATACTTTAAAATATAAATAATACAGACTTGTTTATGAGTTGACAATGTAGTCTGTGTAATAAGTTTGCCTCTTTAATTTCTAAGAGAACTCAAGCAATGATTTCCAATTTGGACATAGTAAAATTGCAGTTTAAGGTGAATAGATCTGAAAAAAAGTTGGAAACAGAATATTGGTGTTGGGGAGTCCAGAATTCAATTCTTTCTTTTCACTAGTTCAGGTGCTCAATAGCCAATTCAGGTAGAGGCTATCATATCTGACAGCACAGATATAGAACACTTCCATTTTCACAGTTCTATTAGGACAGGTGTTGAACCCAAATTAAAAGTCTGACCACTTGAAACAGGTATTTCTTTCGATTTCTGTTTTTGTCAGTGTAGTCCTCTAGTTTCTGAATAACTGAAAAACATGTGAGCTCTTATGAAATATTCATATTGTAGTAGAGATGACAGTATGTAAACAATCGTGTGCACTTAAGTGTTAAATGTTCTAATGAAATGGTACACAAAATGTACCTCAGAGTAGGGCTAATCTAATTCTCATTTAGGATGCCAGAGTCTTGAAGGATTAGTAGGAGTTTCAGAAAAAGAAATTCTTTATTCATAAGCCAAGTCCTTACAGAAGTTGAGGTACCCCATTTAGGAAAATGCCAGTAAAAATTGTCTGGATTTTCATGCTAGAGAATAGCATATAAATAATTCATGGGTCAGGATGTGAAGGTGAAGCTATTGATTCTTGGAACACTATAGATTGAAAAGAGTAGAGCAGGAAGCCAGGTGTGGTACACACCTTTAATTCTAGTACTCAGGAGGCACATGCAGGTGGATCTCTGTGAGAGCCAGCCTGGTCTACTTAGCAGTTCTAGGCCAGCTGGGGATACAGGGAGACGCTGTGTCAAAAAGAAACAAAAATTAGAGCAGATAGATAACTAGAAAACTAAAGAATCAATTGAAGAAAATAAAATGAGAATGTGGATCCTGGACCAGTTCAGAAGAAATCTTAAGTGTTATGGTCTCAGCTACATTCTCTTTTAAATAAAATGGTTCACTCTGTTAGAGTAGAGGCAAGTCCCTCAAGTACTGGATTTATACTGATCAAAACAATGACTGTTACTCCTATAGTGCTTATAATGACACACATAGATGGTGCTTAGTATATGCCAGTCACTGTCCTAAGCACTTGAATATTTTAACCCATTGAGCATCACAACAACCCTGTGAGTAGTGAACTAATTTGATGGTCTTCAAGTATGGATGGAGGAGAAATGAATAGTTTCTTTCAGCTAACCATTGCTAAAGGTATGGTGTGGTGATTTGAATGAGGTGTCCCCTATTGACTCAAGTATTTGAACACTCGGCTCCAGTTGGTGGTGCCGTTTGTGGTTTAGGAGATACAGCCTTGCTGGAAGAAGCATGTCACTGGGAGTGAGCTTTGCCTTGCCCACTTCCAGTTTGTCACTTTCTGCTTCCTGTGCCTGCTTGAAGATGTGAGCTCATGGCTTCCTGCCCTGGCTGCCTCTTTCCACAGCTCCCTTTCCTTATGGACTCTTATTTCTTTGGAGCCATAAACCAAAAACACTCTTCCTTCTGTAAGTTGTTAGTCATGGTGTTTATCACAACAACAGAAAAGTAACTAATACAGAAGCTGGTACCAGAGAGTGGTTTGTTTCTGTGAAGAACCTGATCGAGTTGATTTTTGGAGGAATGTAAAAGACTTAGGAAGTTTAGACTAGAAAAGTGGTTGAATCCTATAAGCACAACTTAATGAGCCATTCTAGTAGGAGCATGGAAGAAAGTAGTGCTGAGAGAAGTGTAGTTTCTGAGGAGAGCAAGGATCTAAACAGGAACTGGGATATTTTGACTAAGAATCTAGGTGCTGTCTGTCCATGGCCTAAGAACATGCCTGGACTAAATTAAAATGTAATGACTTAATTTTTTTGGCAGAAGAAATTTCAAGACAGCCTAACATTGAATTGGTGGTGTGTTTATTAATGGTGAATATTATGCAAATCTACAATGAAAAAAGAGGAAATTGGATAGAAATGTACAATTTAGAGAGAAAAAGAGCGCCAGGGAGCTTAATGTAGGAGTCAAGGCAGCCAAAATATGTTTTGGTAGAGAGGCTCCCATTGTTAAGGAGATTAGAACTTTTATGGAGAGGCCTCCAGATTTTCACTTGAAGAATGGAAAGAGTGTCCTCAGGGCAAGACTCCACCTAGCAAAGCTTCCAGTCTTTGGAATGGAAATCTGTTTTTGGTTCCACTGAATGGTGGAAGTATGTAATTTAATCTTTTGATTTTTAGGGAGTTTGTTAAAAGTATGGCTTGAGTCTCACAAGTGACTTTGGACTTCTGAACAGTGTTGAGATGTAAGGACTATGGGGGCTTTTAAAGTTGGACTAAGTGTATTTTGCATTATAGTATAGCCATGAACCTATGGGGGCCAGGGAGTAGAATGTGGTAGTTTGAAGCAGGTGTCCCTGCAGGCTCAACTATTTGAACACTTGGCATAGTTTATGAAGGTTTAAGACATGTTGCCTTGCTGGAAAAAGCATGTCACTGTTAGCCTTGCCCATTTGAGTAGGCTTCCTGTGCCTACTTGAAGATGTGGGCTCTCGACCTTCTGCTCTGGCTGCCTCCTGGCAGTTCCTTTCTGCCATGATGGACTCTTACCCCTCTGGAAGTGTAAGCCCAATGAACTCTTCTATAAGTTGCTTTGGTCATAGTGTTTATCACAGCCACAGAAAAGTAATAAATACATATGGTATCAATTATTGCCAAGAATCCAAACTTCAAAGGATTTCTCACTTTACTATTGTTCTCGACCTCATTAAATTGATACTATTCAGGAAATGTAAACAAGCAGTTAAGAAAGAGTTAAAAGGATTAAACATTCCTAATGTTTATGCATTTCCTATAATAAGGGTTGTTATGGTTTGCGTCATGTACTCCACTCCTGAAAATTTTGTATTTCAAAGTCCTTTGTACTTTAAACTGCAATGATATTTGGAGATGAGGGTTTTTTTTGTTTTTGTGTTTGTTTTTGGTCTTTTTGAGACAGGGTTTCCCTGTAGCCCCAGCTGGCCTGGATTCACTATGGAGACCATGCTGGCCTCGAACTCCCAGAGGTCCTCCTGCCTCTGCCTCGCTAGTGCTGGGCATGCACCACCATGCCTGGTGAGATGAGTTCTTTTTAAATTTCTTTTATTATTTTATTTTATGAGTGTATTGCCTGCATGTGTGCAGGTGCACCCATGCCGTGCAGTGCCTGTGGAGGACAGAAGAGGACTTAGGATCTCCTGGAACTAGAGTTACGGACAGTTGTTATCACCATGTGGGTGCTGGGAACCAAACCCAGGTCTTTTCTCCAGAAGCAGACAGTGCCCTTAACCACTGAGCTATCTCTCCAGTCCCAGGCAATTAAGTTAAAATAAGGTCAATAAGGTAAGACTTAATGCAATATGTCTGGTATCCTTTTCAGAAGAGAAATTAAGATCCAGATGCATACAGAGGGAAGACCATGTGAACGAACACACAGGGAGACCACAACATTATGCAAGCCACAGGCCTCAGAGAAAAACAGTTATGCCAACACCTTAAGCCTCCAGAATTTTGAGAACATAAATTTATGTGGTTTTTGTTTTGACAAGTCCAAGAAAATTCATTGTAAAGATTAGAAACATGAATATGTTTTTGAATTCTAGCTTGACTTTCTTGCTTTATATGCAAAAATCCCCTACTGAGTATCAGAATAAGAAATGTAAACTACTTATTCTCTTCAGACCTAACTTAATGTCAGTGAAGAATGCAAATCATGAGTTCCTTGAAGTGGGGAGAAGAAAATTAAAATTTACCTTTAAAATTGATGCCATCTAGAAGCATTTTTCTTTATTTTTTTCCAGTAATTTGGATTTGTAGGGTTTTTGGTTTTTTTATACAAAAATATGGGTGATATTTTTAGGCGTTAATACAAAATCAAATATTTTACAGTTATGCAAATACCTCTTAAATAATTTCAATTATTACAGTATATATAGGCAAATTTTAAAATTACTTCCTAAATTCAGATGTTCTTTTTTGTTAGCCATCAAGACAAATTACTTAAAAGGACGTAAAAAAATTGGTTTGCCTACATGAATGTGTGTACCAAATGTGCTTAGTGTGGTGCCTTTTGAGGCCAGAAGAGGGAGTTGAATTCACTGGCATTACAGACCATTATCAGCCACCATATGGGTGCTGGAAAGTGAACAGGGTCCTCTGGAAGAGCAAAAAGTGCTCTTAACCACCGAACCATCTCTCCAGGCCCTTAAAAGAACTTTAAGAAAATTTATTCTTTTTATTTTATGTGTATGAGTGTTTTGCCTGTGCATATGTAAATGCACTTGTGTTGTGCAGTCAGAAGAGCATGTCAGATCCCCTGGAACTGGCTGTTAGCTGCCATATGGGTACTGAGAATTGAACCCAAGTCCTCTGGAAGTACAGCCAGTGTCCTAACCACAAAGATATCTCCCCAGCCATTAAAAAAAAACTTTTTTTCAATAGGGCATGGTGCCTGCCTTTAATCCCGGTACTTGGGAGGCTGAGACTGGTATTGTGAGTTTTAAGCCAGTCTAGGCTATGTAATAAGACCTTCTTTAAGAGAGAGAGTGTGCAACTTTTTTAAATCCCTTTTTTTTTCTGCTTTAGAGAACTTAGGATATTTGTATTTGTACTAACTTTATACCATTTATTGAATCTTTTAGGACTTGAAATTAGCCGTACTTTCTAGAGAGTAATAGCATAGTTTTCTGATTGCCATCTAGCAACTTGCCAGTAATTACACTTATAATAGAAAGACTGTTTCCCTGGAATTCAGACTAGGGGAACAATGCCCAGTTCCTCAGTCTCCAGAGAGTGACTGAAATGTGCATTGTTTTGAAAAAGACCTGGGTTGACTTTAAGGTGGCTTTCCTTCTATCTAACTGGCTTCAAATGAAGCTCTGGGAAAGTTATATTTTTCTCATTCTCATTTGACATGTAAGGAACTTTGACAGAATTAAGTGAAATTAAAACAGAGACGAGAAATTACTCTTGGAATGTAAAAGAACATTTTCATAGTTATATTTAGCTATTATTAGTAGCAGTTGAAATGAGATAGTAAAGTAAAATTTATACCCAGCTGTTTGTCTCTTAACATATTCACTCATTTGTTTCCTTTAAGGCATACACAAGTGTTATTAATAAATGGTTATATCTTATAGGCATTTGAATAATGTTTGCTTGTATAGACAAAGCATAAATAACTAAATTGAACTTTCATTCAGTAGTTCAGATTCTGAGGTGGCATCCCAGTTCTGTGTTTTTCATTTTGAATATGCATTACTGTTTACCTCGTTTTAAATGTCTGATTAAAAATTGGTTTTTACATTAAATGCATTGGAGTAATTTACTATTCCTGAAGCTGTTTAATGGTTTTATAAGGTGAAATAATCTTGAGTAATACAAGTTATCCTCTTTCTGTTTATATTGCAATCTATGTTGAACTAACTGCTGTCTGAGCTCTTGCTCAGCTCTCACTGTCCCCAGCTGTTTGGCATTTACTCTCTCCAGCAGCCAGTCCTCTTCCCTCTTCAGCTTTCTTCATCACTTTTTTGTGTTGTTATTCTCTTCTCTTTTTTCTTTTTTAAAAATTTTATTATTTTTATTTTATGTGTATTGCCTGCATGTAGATAAGTGCACCAGTGTTGTGCAATGTCCACGGAGGTCAGAAGAGGCTGTTGGATCTCCTGGGACTGGAGTTACAGACAGTTGTTAGCTGCCATGTAGGTGCAGGGATTCAAACCCGGGTCCTCTGCAAGAACAACCAGTGTCTTTTTAAACTTATTTTTCTTCCTGTAGTACACAAGTATTGATTCTTTTAATCTGTTCTCTTCCACCACTGCTGCAAACTATTATGTGTCTTTTTTATTTATTAAAGAAGTTAAAGAGCATTATACTTTAGTTATAGTTTTCTAAGTTAATTCTAGGTGCAGGGATTCAAACCCGGGTCCTCTGCAAGAACAACCAGTGTCTTTTTAAACTTATTTTTCTTCCTGTAGTACACAAGTATTGATTCTTTTAATCTGTTCTCTTCCACCACTGCTGCAAACTATTATGTCTCTTTTTTATTTATTAAAGAAGTTAAAGAGCATTATACTTTAGTTATAGTTTTCTAAGTTAATTCACACACACACACACACACACACACACACAAATATATGTAGTGGCCAGATTTATAGCTTTAACAGTCCTGTCCTTTTGTGCCATATTTAATGTAACATTTTGTATACTATATGAAATTATGTGTGTTAAGGTGCTGTATTATTTATGATTATGCTGAAAACACTTTTGGGGCATGTTTTGTCTGAATAAAAAATAGCTCAGTTCAATATTGTATAACTGTATTGATTCAACAATGAACCTAGAAATTTTATAGCCACTTTTGAAGGAGCTGTATCTTTGCTCTGGAAACTGTTATTGGACATGTTAAAGCTGTAATGATATGCTGCTCCCCCCAAAATAAAAAATAATATTAAAAAATGTAGGAAACAGCGTATCTTGAAATGGAGATCTTCTTTAAAGGGTAAAAACTCATTCAATTTTATATCTTACAGGGCTTATACTGAGTTCAATATCGTGTAAGTATATTAATTCAACTGTCAACATAAAAATTTACAGCCACTTTTGAAAGAGATGTATCCTTGCTCTGGAGTATGTTACTGAATATGTTAAAAGCTGTAATGAAATGCTTCTTCTAATCATGTGGTTATTAAGTTTTTTAAAAAAATTAAAAAATAGTTCAAAATAACTGGCCTTTCATTTATGGTCCTCTTCTTATTCTCCTAATGTGTTCACATCATACTTTTGCTTATAATGAGATCATGGAGAATTTGATACCATTTATGACAAGTGTGTGTAAAATGGCATAAGAACACAGATAATTTGAAGATAGGTACGTATTGCATTTTGTCAAATGTCCTTTGATTATTTACAAGAAACCTGAGAGTAGACTAGAGTTGAGGCAGGTACTTTAGTCCAGTTTTGCCCCCATTTGCTCTTCTGTGTTAACAGCCACTACATATCCACACATATATCTACATGTTAATTTCTTCTAGCTGTACATTTTCAAATTATTCTTTTAAAATAATCATCAGATTAGTATTACTGAGTTAGGTATAACTTGAATCCTAAAACTTTCGTTTTGAGCTATATAATGAAGGCAATTAATTTTGTCTATTTTACTTACTACTCTGTCATTATCCAGAGCAGAGCCTCACATTTAGTAAGACCTTAGTAAATGTTTGTTAAATGAGTGAATGATTTCCACCTCATGGTTCATTGCACAAAGCTTTGTTAACATATTATGAGCCAGACTCCAGGATGTAGAATTTTATAAACAAATCAAGGTTTATGTTTGATTTTTTTTTCCCATAGCAAACTTTCATTCTAATAACTGGAAACTTTGAATTCTAAAATTAATGACAAGGGACTGGAGAGATGGCTCAGTGGTTAAGAGCACTCTTAACTCAGTGGTTAAAGTCTTCTCTTCCAGACGACCTGGGTTCCATTCTCAGCACCCACATGGCAGCTAACAACCATTCTTAACTCTAGTTCCAGGGAATCTGACACCCTCTTCTGGTCTCCATGGGCATTGCACAGCATAGGTGCACTTATGTACATGCAGGCAAAACACTTAAAACATACAAATAAAAATAAAACATTAAAAATTAAAATTAAAAATTAAAATTAGTGACAGGATTGCACAAAATGATTTTGGATATTGATAAGTACTAGGTAAAAGGTAAAATATCAGCATGGTAAGAAGAATGTAAAGGATAATATGTCTTGTAGTTTGCTGGTCAGAGAAGGTCTCTCTGGGGAGAATCTGTTTAGAGAATTCAGAATAATAATAATAAGCCAGCCTTGGGAGATACTGGGAGAGCCATATTTAATATTCCACTAGGTCAAACTTGTATGGAGAGATACTTATAAAATTTCCCTTTTTTTTCAACTTGTTTTCCAAAGGTTAAGAATGTTCTTTTTAAAAAGTTTTTGTTGGTGTATATTAGTCATAAATAATGGATTTTATTATGACATTTTCAAGCATGTATGTATCAAGAATTTTGGGTGAAGAAATTTTCAGGTAGAACAATTGGCTGTTTTCTGCTTGCATGTTTCCTCTTAGTCGTCTGATTACTTTTGGTTGTCTTTGATAATATTACAACTGTCACCCTCCATTGGTTCTCTGTTTCCTGATTCATTGTTTCTGCTTTTATCTTTTTCCTTCCTTGTACTTTCTTTGACAATAATTCTAGCATTTAAAAATGAGTTGGGCACATAATATGCTAATTTTCTATCTTTCCTAAAGAAGTTTTTTATAAATGCATTTTTGTCTGCATTCTAATTTTTGTTTTTATTTTTATGGTACTAGGAATTAAACCTACAGTCTCATACATGCTAGGCAAGTGCTCTACCATTGAACCATATCCCTAACTGCACAATTTTAATTTTTGTTAGCATTCATTGGTTTCTTTTCAAATTTTCACTAGAATTTCTTCTTTGAACCACAAATTATCTGCAGACATTTTGTGTATGTGTGTGGTATGCACAGGTATATGCACATGTGTGTGCAGGTACACTTGCCTGTGTGTGGAGGCCAGTGGCCAACTGCAGTTATCTTCCTCTATCACTCCCCACCTTGGTTTTTTCAGATTTTATTTAGTATTATTATTTTTTGTGTATGAATATATTCCCTACATGTATGTAAGTGCACCTATGTTGTGCAATGCTTGCTGCAGCCAGAAGAGGGCATCAAATTCCCCTGGTACTGGAGCTAAGGAGAGTTGTTTGCCACCATGTGTGTGCTGGGAATTGAACCCTGGTCTTCTGCAAGAATGGTCAGTGCTCTTAACCACTGAGTCATCACTCCAAGCCCCTCTACCTTTTTTTGTTTTGTTGTTGTTGTTGTTGTTTGTAATTTTTGATTGAGCTTTTGTAATTTCATACAATAGTTCTTAATCAAATTTGGACACCCCCCCCAAACCATGCCCCTCCATCCCCCAACCAGACCTTATGTATTCCACCATACATGTTAAGTCCTATCTAGTCAAGCAAGATGTCCTTCAGTATAAATTCGTTCACTGGAGTCTGTTCAGCTCATCTAGAGATCTTATGTAAGTAGCAGTCTACAATGGTTCTCAGTCTAGGGCCATCTGCCACGCATTTCTCTCCTCCCCTCTAGGACCTTATTTAATTGAGTTGGCATGGGTCCTGTGCTCGATGCCACCATTTCCACAAGTTTTCATGTGCAAGTTTTCAGTGGCCTGAAAGCCTCTGCTTCCCTGCGTTCATGAACCAGTCCTGGCTCTCACAATCTTTCTGTCCCCTCTTCTGCAGTGGTCCCTGAACTATGGGTGGGCAGGGTTCAGTATAGGAGTCCTATCCAAGGATAACACACTCTCCCCACAACAGCTTTAAAGACTGAACCTGGGCTCTTACACATGCTAGGCAAGTTCTTACTATTCCTATTCCCCAGCTCCATTTATTAATCCTTTGTGAGGCAAGGTTTCACTAAGTTGTCCAGTCAAGCCTTCAAATTGTTATCTTTCTGCCTTACACTCTTGAGTAGCTGTATTAAATACCTCTGACACCAAGTCTCTCTAAAATTTTTAAATAATTTGATATTTTCATTTTATCTTCCTATCAAAAAATTGTGTTATCTTTCTGTTTAGTTTGCCTGTTTATGGTGGACTAATTTCTCATTTTTTGTATTTAGAGATCATGTGTGTTCATCATTATCTGAACTTTTATCTGTGAGAGTTCTTAGTAGTAGCTGGTTTAAAGGTATAACGCCCCCAAAACATTAGTATTTGTTGTTGCCAAGTATTCAGACATTAATGGTCATAAAGTAACTTGGGATTTTTTTTAACTTTTAAAAAGTTTTATTTATTATTTTTATTTTATGTGTATGCTTCTATTCCCTGCGTGTAGTAAGTGCACCCATGTCGTGCAATGCCCGCCGAGGTCAGAGAGGCTGTCGGATCCCCTGGGACTGGAGTTATGGACAGTTGTTAGCTGCCACATGCGTGCTGGGATTCGAACCCGTATCTTCTGCAAGAATAACCAGTGTTCTTAACTGCTGGGCCATCTCTCTGGCCCAGCTGGGGTTTTTTCTCTAAGTCTTGGCGTTCAGTGGCTGGAGAGATGGCTCAGTGGTTAAGACACTGACTGCTCTTGCAAAGGACCCAGGTTCACTTCCCAGACCTCACTGGCAGCTAATGACCAGCTGTAGCTCCAGTTCCAGGGGATCCGACACCCTCTTCTGACCTCTACAGGCATTGCACAACATGGGTGCACCTTCCTACATGCAAGCAACTCATTCATACACATAAAATAATAATAATAATACATAATAAATATTTCTTTAAAAACCTCAATTTTAAAATCATTTTCTAATTTTAATAACTACATGATTAGAAGAAGCATTTCACTACAGATTTAACATATTCAGTAACATACTCCAGAGCAAGAGTACATCTCTTTCAAAAGTGGGTGCAAGTTTCTAGGTTCACAGTTGAGTTAATACAGTTATACAATATTGAACTCAGTATAAGCCCTGTAAGACATAAAATTGAATGAGTTTTTCAACCTTTAAAAAAGATCTCTATTTCATTTTAGAATAGATTGTTCCTTGCAGAAAGACTCATTGCTTTTGCTACTAACACTGAGATGTTGGCACATGCATCTCTAATCTCTATGCATCTGATTATTACTAGTCATAATCGGTTGCACTTGGACCCTTAGCACCTGTGTATGTCTATGAAATCATCGGGTGGATTTCAATGGTAATGTTTATCACCTCTACTGATTAGCATGATGTAAATTTCCATGCTTCCTCCTCAAATATAGTACATTTAAAAAAAATTTGTTGATTTGTATGTGTGTATCACACAGAACATCCCAAACCATCTTATGTGACTATACACCCACTTCCCAGTTGGCACCCTCCCATAGCCTCCCTCCCCCAACTAGAGCCCTTATATTCTGATATCCCTGCTACTGTCTACTGTGTGGTCGGCACCCCAGCCAATCCCCACTACTTTGCCCTTCCGTTGAATCTAGTCAGCCTATAATAATTA
>NW_008360304.1:2541080-2554477 GCF_000622305.1 Nannospalax galili | reverse complement strand
GAGAGTGGGGGTGGGATGGGGACTTGGGGAGGAATTGGTAGGGATGTGCTAGCTGAAAACAGATAGAGAATAAGATTTAGGAAGAAACTACCATTCATTTTAATGAAAAGGCCTTTTCACCCTGAGTGAGACAGGAAAAAATCATTTTTAATGCAATTGACAACAAGATGTTTGCACAACTGTACACCTAAAAATTTACAGCCAATTTTGAAAGAAATGCGTCTTAGCTCAGGAAATTGTTATTGAATATGTCAATGCTGTTGTAATGAAACACTTCTTCTAAGTAAGTGGTTATTAAATAAATAATTAACTGAAAAAATACTTTAAAAATGGAAAAAAAAAAACCCTAAATTTTATGTCTAAATAGAGATTAGATTCCTAGATTGATTGAAAGTAATTCAATGGTCTTCAGTTTTTGGGAGACACTTTTGCCGAGGTCAAGGCCTAGGAGCTTATCTCTTTGTGTTAAGGGTAGAATATTCTAATTGATGTTTGTCTGTGTTTTGCAACAGTCTCACACTCTGTCCCATCCCCCCCCCCCATGGCCTTGAGGTCACTATGTAGTCCATGCTGGCTTCAAACTTGAGGCAAATTTCCAATGTAAACCACTATGCATAGGTCCTATAATTCTTTTAATTGGTAGATAGTCTTCAGAGAGTGGACACTACAGAGACCATCACTGGCTTTTTCTCCTGTTGTTTGTTGGCTTTTAAAACTAAAGTTTTTAGTTCCCAAAGCCATCATCATACTTCTTTATGACAGGTTTGTGTATTCTGTTTTGCTTTTTTGGTGTGATTTGATCTTTAGGATATTTATGTTGTCTATTAATAGAAATTTTCAAGTAGTTCGCTCACATATGCCCTGATGTGTTTTTTAAAAACATTTTATTTATTATTTTAATTTTACGTGTATGAGTGTATTGCCTGCATGTATGTGAGTGCACCCGTTGTGCAATGCCGCGGAGGACCAAAGAGGTCTTCGGATTCCCCTGGAACTGGAGTTAAGGACGATTCATAGCTGCCATGTGGGTGCTGGGAATTGAACCTGGGTCCTCTGCAAGAGCAGTCAGTGCTCTTAACCACTGAGCCATCTCTGTAGCCCCTGCCCTGATGTTTTTAATGGATTACTTTTTGAACATAAAAAATTTATTCTTTACCAATATCAGACTAAGCATATATAGTAGCTTGCCTTTATTATTATTATTTTGAGTGTGTGTGTGTGTGGTGTATGTGTCTATGTGCATGCACGTACTTGCCCATGCACATACTTCATGATGTATGAACACTTGGAGGCCCGAGATGTACAACAGGAGTCTTCCTCTATCACTTTCTATCTTTTTGAGACAGGGTCTCTCACTTAACCTGAAGCTTGCTGTTTTGGCTAGACTGTTTGGACCCACTAAGCTCTTGCTTTCTCTAGCCTCTTCCCAGTGCTGAGGTTACAGGTGCATGCTGCCATGCCCGGCTTTTCACATGGGTGTTGGGAATCTGAACTCAGGTACTTTACCCATTCAGCCAGTTCTTCAGCCTCAGTATGACTTCAAAGAATAAAATGGAAGCCAGGCATGGTAACACATGCCTGTAATCCCAGTACTTGGAAGGTAGAAGCAGAAGACTTTCTGAGATCAAGGCTAGCCTAATCTACATATTAAGTTCCAGGTCAACCAGGGCTACAAAGTGAAACCTTTTCTCAAAACAAAACATACAAACAAAAATTCAAACAAAGTAACACACAAAAAATAAAGGGTTTACAGTAATTTCTTAATTATTCCATTTTGTTTTATTTAGCAGACACGCCTTCTGAATAGTTCTCTCTAATCTTTTCAAAACATAAAAGAAACATGACGTTTTGACAAAATGTTTTACCTACATACATGTTATATGCTCGTCTATACCCTCCAAATTCATACTTCAATACTTCAGAATGTGACTGTATTTAGAGAACATCTTTAAAGAGGTGATTAAGGTAAAATTAGGTCATATGGGTTGTTCTAATTCAGTCTGATGGATGTGCTTATAAAAAGAGGAAACTTGAACACAGACAACAGGAATGGGAAGACGTAGAAGAAAACCCCATGCAAGAACACAGAAAGCAGTCATGCATAAGCCAAGCAGAGAGGGCCCAGAAGAAGCTAAACCTGCCAGTCCCTTGATTTTTGTATTCTAGGCTCCAGAACTGTGCCAAATAATTTATGTTGTTTGGGATGTGGTATTTTGTTATGGCATTCTTAGAAAATGCAAATATCTGGTGACTTTTCCAAAATTGATTATTTAATGAGTCAATATGACGTGTCCTTTGTTCTTTTGTTTACTATTTTATTTCATACCATTTAGGTTACTGGAACAATCTTCTGGTTGATAGTATTTTTTTAAGCTTATTCTTTTGTGTTTTGTGTGTGTGTGTGTGTGTGTGTGTGTGAGAGAGAGAGAGAGAGAAAGAGAGAGAGAGAGAGAGAATAAACATTCTAAAACTGAACTATAGCTCAGCTCTTTTTTTCTTTTAAGGTTTTACTAAGTTGCCCATACTAACCTTGAACTAGTCCAGGCAGGCCTTTAACCTGAGATCCTCCTGCACCACCAGGTCTGGAGTTATTTATTATTTTGTATATGTATGTGTACCTGTATGTTTATGTGTATGTGCAGATACATGTATATCCACATGTGTGCATGTGGAGACCAGAGGATATAGTAACCTGGATGTTATTCCTCTTCAGGTTCCATCCATCTTGATTTTTCTGAGACAGGTTCTCTCAGTAGTCTAGGATTAGGCTATTAGGCTAATTAGGCTAGTCTTCCTGGCTGGCCAGTGAGCCCCAGAGATCTGCGTATTTCCACCTCTCCAGCACTGGGATCACACACATATGTTGTCATGCCCACCTTTTATTTATCATTTTTATTTTATGTGTATGAGTGTATTGCCTGCATGTGTATAAGTGCACCTGTGTCTTAAAATGCCCACGGGGGTCAGAAGAAGGCATTGGATCCCTGGAACTACAATTACAGATGGTTGTTAGCCACCATGTGGGTGCTGGTAGTCAAATCAAGGTTCTCTGCAAGAGCAGTTAGTGCTCTTAACCACTGAGCTGTCTCACCAGCCCAATGTCATCATGTCCAGCTTTTTTACATTTGTTCTGGGGATCAAACCTGTGTCCTCGGGCTTGCATGGCAAGCATTCTTTTGGACTGAGCTATGTACCAGTCCAATATATTTAATTTTAATAATGCAAATGGATACCAGGGATCTGAAGGCATAGAGGAAAATCCCATTTAAGGACTCAGTGAAAAGTGTGACCATTCTAAAATGAAATTTACACCGTGCTCTGAGAGCTTAGTTTTTAAATACATTTCCTTTAAAAGGAACCAAGGTAGGGTGCTGAGGAGATGGCTCAGTGGATAAAGTTCTAGTCATGTAAGTATGTGAGGACCTGAGTTTGATTCCCAGTACCATGTAAGAAAGCTGAGAGATGAGGAGGATCTCTGGGTCTCCCTGACCCGCCAATCTCACTAAATCAGTGAGCTCCAGGTTCAGCGAGAGATGTTGGCACAGGTACCTATAATCATGTGCATACACATGCGCACACACACACACACACACACACACACACAAAATCAAGGTAAAGGGCAAAGTGAACCATGAACAGCTTGTCACCCCAGAAAGAAAATATTAATATGTACATGTTAGGACACAGGTGACTAAATGATTCAATGGGAAAAGTATACTTTTTTTTTCAACAAATGCTGCTGGAACACTGGATATCCACATGTAAAAGAATGCAAACGGGAGAGAATGCTCACTAATCTTACATAAGCTAATGATCTAGTATATCAGTAATATATAAAAGAATTTTACAATTAAAAAAAGTCAGTCCAGTTAAAATTAGGCAAGGGATTTGAAAAAAGTATTTCTCCAGATAAGGTGTGCAGATAGGCAACAAACACATGAAAAGATGCAAAAGTGACATTCATCATCAGGATGAGGTACCACAAGGGGTGCTCCAGTTTAAAAGGATGAAATCACAAGCACTGGCAAGATTGTAGAGAAACTAAAGCCTTATGCATCATTGGTGGGCAGGTAAAATGGTGCAGCCATAGTAGAAAAGATTGATGGTTACTCAGAACGGTGAATGTAAACTTAACACATGACCTAGCAAGTGCACTCATACAAATATAAAGTATACTCACACACACACACATATATATATATATGGATATGTATATATGTATATGTATATCCCCAATAATTAACAGGCACTCAAATACTTGTACATATACATATTTACAGCAGTACTGTTCTCAATAGCTAAAAGGTAGACATAACATAAATGTTCACCAGCTTGTAAATAAACAAATTGTTCTGTGTTAATACAATAAAATACCCATGAAAATGCATAAATTTTTGATATTGTACTACAAGCTAGGCAAACCTCAAAAATTTTATGCTACACAAAAGGAACCAATCATAAAAGATAGTATATTTTTGCTTCCACTTATATGAAAAAAAATCTAATAGATTTAGGTAGAAAGTCAGTTGGTGGTTATCAAGGACTTGGAGGAGAGAGGCACGGACTACTATGGGCACAGGTTTTCTTTGGGGCTGATTAAAACACTTTTGGGAAGGAGGTCATAACTACATAACACCGTGAACCTCTGCCACTGAATTATGCAGTTTGATATGGCTAATTTTATGTTGTATGAATTTCACTTTAGTAGTTTTCATAGCAGAGAAATTGTTTATAACTGATTTTTTTTGAAGAATCCATGATTTTTTTAAAGAATATAATTCAGAGTTGGTTCTCATGTGGACTAGGCCAATCTTGAACTCTTATCTTCCTGCCTCTACTTCCCAAACTCTGGGATTACATGCATGCATCACTATGCCCAGCTAATACCTAACATTTTAAAAGTTGGAATGGCATTGAGGGTAGAGCATATACTTTTTTAAAATAGAAAAATGCTGACCACTAATAAATGTTGAAGAAATAATTTTTTAACATCACCATTTTATGATTATGTTAAGGTAAATAAGCCAGATTCAGAATGACAATTGTGAAGTGCTTTTACTCGTATGTGGAATTTGGAGTTATATATGTATATTATGTATATATATATATATATACACACACACATGCACATACATGTACTTATATATGTACACATACATTCATACAAAAGGGGAATATGAAGGGAGAGGAAACATCTAAAGGGATAGTGAAGGGGAAAGAAAACAGCGTAATTGAATATATGTGACATGAAAAGAGGGACTGTTTGGTGGGGGGGGCAACTAATAGGAGAGAGGGGACAATGGGAGAGGACAGTGAGGGACAACTAACACCAAAATATAATGATATATGTCACAAAATATTTTTAAAAATTAAATCATAGTCACTATAGTAATAATTATTTTGGAAACCATGATTACTACAGAATAGGGTGTTCATTCACAGAAACTCAGAAGTATCACACTGTTTATTAGTTTCAAAAGGAGATAGTACATTTATAACAGAGACATTGGACAGATACCACCTTAACCAAGTGATCCAGCACCATTCAGATACTTCAAGGAGTCTAGAAAAAAAGAAATATTTCTGAGTGTGGGCAAATGTGGCAACACATTAATAGTTGGTGAATCTAGGTGAAGGATATGCAGGTGTTCATGGAACTATTTTTGTACATTCTGTAGTTTTGAAAGTTTCAGAATAAGTTGGAGTAGCAATGAAATGTACTTGTCAGCTTCCTCTATTTGAGAGCTTTACCTTTTAAAGGTTAATTTATTGAATTCTGTAGCCTGATACTAAAGGATCTTCCTGAACTAGCTCCTGCCTTTTTTTTGAATCCTCTCTCTTTTGCACCTCACAAACTAGTTCATACATAAGCTTTGCCATATTGTTGTTCAAGTTGTCCATGTTTTGTTCATTCTTATGATCTCTACAATCCTATGTTTAAGCTGTTGAAATATCCTCAGTAGCTAAAACTATAAAACTTAGTAGAAAACCAGTAAATCTTCATAATCTGATTTGGCACTGAAATTTTAGCTATGACACCCATAAGAAATTGCTGCTTGATTTCCCCAATTCTGTGTAATCATCTTCTTCTAGAATCTTCTGTGATTGTCCTGGAATGATCATCTCGGATTGCATGGTGATCTATTACACATTGTTCATACCCCTAGTATATCACTTCCTTACTATACCCTAATGTTACTTGGTCCAGTACTTGTCTGTCTCCTTTACTAGATTGTGGACTCCTTAAGGCTTTGAACTAGGATTTCTTTCCCTCCACTACGTACAAGATTGTGTGCCACTCTTGAGTAGCTGTTTAATAAATAATTTTTTTTAAGAAATGAGAAAATTTTACTTCCTTTTATGTTAGAATTTGTAATAATAGGGTTGTTGATTTTTTTTAACCGAATACTAGAATATTTTTAGTTTAATATATGTCATACTTGGTTTTTTTAGTTTCTCTTTGCTAACTTCATAGTGAATGATTTTAATATAGGAACTATTCATATTTTATAAAGTGCCTCAGTGTAATCAGTATATCATAGGTAGTCAACACAGCCTGACTCATTATCAGCAGTTAACTGCTTAATATACTACATTGCTGGGCACTGTGAAAGAATATATGGGATATGATCGATCATTTTGACAGAGTGTTTAGATAATTAGCTAATGTTTTCTGACATTAAATCCAAATCTTTATTTCACTTGTTATATAAATAAAACTTCAACAATTGACAGAGTTTTAAATATTTTTAAAAGAAACCATAAGTGTAGTAAAATACATGAATTAGTTTTAAAAAAATTATTATGTCCTTGAAAGTCTTTTATAGCAAATGAAACCCAGCAACTACATCAGGGGAAAATATTGATATGATAATTTCTCTACACAAACAGATAAAACTCTAGTAGTAAAGTAAATTCTTTGATTTTCAGAAACCTGGGTAAAATCAAGTTTTTGATATACAGTGAATTCTTGGAAATCACTAGAAGATAGTAGCTCAACTGAAAGACAGGAAAAGGACAAATAAGTAGTTTGTGGAACAGGAAATAGAAATTGCTGATAAAAATCCAGAAATACATTCATATAAATGAGTAGATATATGTGCTGTTGTAGAAAGTTACTCAAGTAAAAAGATTCATCATACTTCTCAACTAATTCAAAACTGAGGGTCTCAAATTAATGTCCATTTATTTGTTTCCATACCTGCTCCTTGGTCAGGGATCAGCTACACAGTGTTTTTGCTGGCCTCCCTAGAGCTATCAGTAGGCCTACAGTCATCTAAAGATTCAAGTGGGGCTACAATGCGCTAGTCAGGAGTGCTTTCTCCACCCGCTGGGGTCTTTAACAAGAGTATCTGGACATTTTTCTTACTTAGCTTAGGAATCCAAAAAGCAGCTTTCCAATAGACTCAAAGTCTGTATCAGTGCTTATGAGCACCATATGACCAAGCCCAGATGCAGCATTAAGGCCTACACAGAATGTAGTACCAACAGGTGTGGTTCATTGGAGACAGTACTATGACCACACTTTGCATAGCTGTTTTTGTTTTGTTGTTGCCAATGTTTCCCATTAGAGTATAAATTATACAAGGTCATGGAGTCTTCCTGTTTTGTTCTCTTTTATATTAGCTCAGGACAGGATATGCTTCATTTTTGGAATTTAGTAAAATTTTGTTGAATAAATAAGTCCAGTAAGACCTAATTAGTTTGTGTTAAAAAAGATGGTGTGTATTAGGAGGAACAAGTATTTCTGTGGACATAATAAACTTCTAAATATAAGAGTTCTATTATCTAAGAGTTGAACTTGAAAAGAAGACAAGGGGCATTTCATTTTTATTATATATTTTCATGAATATATCCCAGTTTTATAACTTAAAAGCTTGTGTTTTCCCCTTTCTTATGAAACAGGGTTTTACAAAGTGGCTTTTGCTGACTTGAAGCTCATATGTAGCTGAGGCTAAGCTCACAATCCTCCTGCCTCAGCCTCTTCGAACACTGAGATTACCAGCCTGTGCCATTGTGCTCAGCAGTACATTGTGTTGAGCATCTCAGTGATAGCATTTTTTTTTTCTTTTAGAGCATTCTAAGTTCATAGTGGAAGACCTAGTTGGATGAGTAGGAAAATGCCCAATTATAATTTGAAAATCATAGAAAAGATTCTATTGTTTTTCATTTTGGTTATTAAAACAGTCATTTGGAACCAAGTGTTGGTTCCACATAAGATTTTTAAGCCAGACACAAGAAAATAAAGTAGCAAGAGTGTTTATTTGTAACTTCTAAACTAACTTTCCAGATAATGTTGAAAGAAAAAAAAAAAAGCAGTACTTTTAGCTATTTTGAGTTCTTCAGGATAGGCCCCCTTTAACCTCTTTGGTTCATTGGTAGAACCCAGTTTATTATTTTTCTTTTTGGTGTGGCAAAATACTTGACAAAAGCAATTTAAATAAGAAATGGTTTATTTTAGCTCACACTTTGAGGGTATGGGGGAGTCATAGCAGCAGGAGCATGAAGCAGCTGGTCACATTGCATCCACGAGGGGGCAAGCAGAAAAACAGAAGGATTAATGCAAGTGTTTAGCTTGCTTTCTTCCTTTTATTCAGTCCAGGACCTTAGCCCATGAGGATGGTACCACCCACATTCAGGGTGGGTCTATCCTCAGTTAAACCTTTCTGGAAACATAGAGACACTCAGAAGTAGCTGCTCATATAATTCTAAATCTAATCTAGTTGACAATCACAGGTAACCCTCCCAAATTCATCCCTTGTCAATTTGACAACCAAATATATCACTTTTACATCTTATCATTTTACCCGTGGTCCCTAAAGTCTGATGTTCATCTTATAAAGCAAGTGCATTTAATCCATCTTTAAAAGTCTCCAAATAATTCCAATATTGTTCAGAATTCCAAAGCATTTTCTGAGTCAAGACAGTTTCTCATCTGTGAGCCCTTAAGATTAAAAACAATAAAAGCCAAGTTCTGTACTTCCAATATGCAGTGGCACAGAGTAAACATTTTTTATTCTAAAAAAGAGGAATGGGGGCATAGCAAAGACAGATTAAAACAAAGCAAGACCAAAATTCAGTAGGGCAAACACTAATCCTTGTAGCTCCATGTTCGGTATCTAGGGCTCGTGATAGGATCATCTAAGATCCCAAGGACTTGTGTAGCCTCATCTCACCAGTTCTGCCTGCCACATACATAGCCTTTCTCCAGGCCAACTTACTCCATGCCTATGGCTTTCCTTGGCAGACATCCCATGGTCCTGGCATCTCCAAAATCCTAATATCTCCACGGCAATTTAAATAGACTTCATTTTCTCAGCTTCATGCAGTGGCCTCTCAAGATCTCTTGCAGAGAATCTACCCCTGCCACACATTGTCTGAGGATGTCTAGAACTTTTTCAAAACCTCTGTAACCCCTTGCATCTTTCATGCCTGCAAAACCAGTATCATGTAGACATTATTGCACGTTCTGCTGCTAGCTCAAGATGTAACCTTGACCACAGTTGCAGCAACCTGTTTGCTGACCCTTAAGAAAACACCTAGGAAGTTGTTTTTGAGCAGGCAACCTCTTCAGTGCCATTCTTGGTTCAGGCTCACTTCATTTGAAATGAATTTAAATTTTCACAAGCTAGACCGTCAATCTTTGGAGGCCTTGCCTTCAGAAGGGCACCTTTCCTATTGTTCTGGTGAAGGGCAAGGGGTTCATATGTCCAGCTGGTCTGCTGTGTTCAGAAAACAGTTTCCCTGTATTCATGTACCCCCAGGCTCTTAGGATTTTTCTGCCACCTCTTCTTCCATGGGCCCTGAACATGGGAAGAAGGGGTATAATATAGGTATTCCATTTAGGGCATTGTACTATGTAGTCGCTTAATCTCTGCCCGTTGACCAGTTGTGAGTCTCTGTGTTAATTGCCGTCTGCTGTAAAACAAGAAACTTTTCTGGTGAGATCATCAAGAGGTACACTAATCTATGGGCTTAACAGTAAATCATTAGGAGTTGATTTAATACTATGTCCATGTAGCAGAATAATAGTAGGTTCTCCTCTATGGTAAAAGTAGAATCTTTGCCAGACTATAATATGAATGACTTCTAGTCACTACAGTTTGAAGGGATACAGTCTATCATGGCAAGAAAAGCAAGGTCGCAGAAGCAAGAGGCAGCTAGTCACATACATCTGGGGTCAGAAAGTGAAACGAGGCTATAAAACCTCAAGTCCTGTCATCTATGACCCATTTTCTCTAGTGAGGCTCTACCTGCTAATGATTCCACAATCTTCCAAAATGGTGCCTCCAACCAGGGACCAAATATTCAAACATTGGAGCCTGTGGGGGATATTTGACATTCAACCCACAATAATACCCAAGAAGTAATTGAACAAACGTACAAGGTATGCAGTGCTCTATTGCTTTTTGTACATGCTCTTGTTTTTAATAACACTATGATATAATCATTATTGATCTCATTTTTCAGACTAGGAAACAGTTAACTTTCTCAAAGTTATATGTAACTATTAAATGGTAAAGCAGGTTAGAAACCCACAACTGAGGAGGCTGGAGAGATGGCTCAGTGGTTAAGGACGTTGGATGTTCTTGCAAAAGACCTGGGTTCAAATCCCAGCACCTACATGGCAGCTGACAACCATCCATTAACTCCAGTTCCAAGGGATCTGACACCCTCTTCTGTCCTCTGTGGGCACTGCACAACAGGGGTATACTTACATACATGCAGGCATAACACTGATACACATAAAAAATAAAATTAAAAACCCCCAGAACTGAACTAATCCAAAGCTTGTATTCTTTTTGGTTGTTTGCTTTGTTTTAAATTATTAAAATTAAAAAAAATTTCCTTTCTGTTTTTTTAACTTTTGTGATTTTCACACAATATATATATGTATATATTTTAGAACAAAATTGATTTAGTTGCTTTAGTTCTTTAACAATCTGTGACAAATTAACTCTTCTAGTGAGCAGAAGGGACAGCTTTTCATGGAAATATGACAGTACACTGAAGCAGTGTTCCATGCTTTCCCAAGCTGCAATGTTAAGCATCTTGAATCTTGAGCAATAAGGTTTAAGTCTGATGTCACATTAAAATCGTAACACATTAAAATTTTCTGAGTTTGACATCATACAGGCTGAATTTGAAGGTGTGGGACTAGAGTATGGGAAGCTGCATATATACATAATTTTTTTTTAATACAACCATTGATTTGAATCAGTGTTAGGGACAGGTGATCTAGTTAACTTGATGTCGAAACAGGCAAGTTGGAGATAAACCTAAGACAGTGGCTCTCAACATAGGTTGTAATTTAAAATCTTCTGGGAAAACTTTAAAAAAAATCATGTCCAGCCTGCACCCCAAACCAATTAAAACAAGATTTCTGGATGTTGGCTATAGGCATGAGTAATGTTGTAAGTTCCCCCAGAAAATTTCAATGTTTAATCAGGGCTAAAAATAATTCTTTATATTTGTTACCTCTTGTATTATGCCTCAGGGGAAAAAAAAATCTTTTTGATACTATTTTCCCTTTCACCTAGTTCTAAAGCTTTAACTTTTTTAAAATTTATTTCATAACCATATGATTAGAAGAGGCATTTCATTATAACAGCATTGACATATTCAATAACAATTTACAGAGCTAAGATGCTTCTCTTTCAAAACTGGCTGTAAATTATTAGGTTTACATTTGAATTCATACAGTTATACAATATTATACTCCATATAAACCCTGTAAGAGATAAAATTAAATAAGGCTTTAAACTTTGAAAAAGATCTCCATTTCGTTATTAAAATACAGTTTCATACAGAAAAATTCATTTTTAATACAATTGACACTAAGATGCATATGCATTTCTAATCTCTATATATCTGATTATCACTAGTCACAGTCAGTTACTTTCTGAGGAAGAGAGAACCTAAAGAGAAGAACAGTAAGAAACAGGCCTTAGTAAGGGAGATATAGATAAAAATTGGCCTTGTTTAAGGGAGGGGGGAGGGAAGGGTATGCAAGGAACCTAGGGGATAGAGGGAAAAAAGGAGCTCAAGAGAGGTAGGAATGTAGGAGAAGGGTATTACTAAGGGAGAAAGGGGGGAAATGGGTTCTCTGATATCCCTGCTACTGTCTGCTGTGTTGTCGACACCCCCAGCCATTCCCCACTACTTGCCCTTCTGGTGAATCTAGTCAGCCTATCTAGAGGTCTTTGTTTTAAAGGGTCAGCTGTTCCTCATCTAGTGGTAATCAGTTGTCAGTATTCCTTTGGATAAGATTGGAGTCTGCTGTTCAATTTCCCAGTTCTATGCTGGGATACTATATGAGAATCCCTTTGGCCACCCTGGCCAACAACTCAAAAGGAGGTATCGCCTGTGTGGCACTGTTGCTTGCTATGTACCCTTTAGCTATACATATGGTCTCTTATGAAATTATATTGGCCCCTTTAATCTTTGGTTATACTTTCCTTTTGGTTGTTTAAGGCCACACAGTTGGTCCAGATAAACTGAGTTATTTTTACTCTTAAGGTCGTTTAAGGATCTGTTCCTCAGGAGTCACGTGGGCTTGGGAGGAGCTCCTGGCTCCTTTCTTTTACCATTTCCACCTATGTGAAGATAAATCAAAGGTCCTGCTCGACCATGGTTGGCTTCTCTTGGAAGCATGGAGGAAATGATTCCTCTGTGTTGATCCTCCTTTTTATAGACTGGACACCAGTTCAAGTCCATCTGGTGGGGTCTCCTCGGCCTCCTTGATCAAGAGGACAGGTGACCCACCACCATTAAAGGACATTTTGAGAGATGCTCATAGTCCCCTTGAACTAGTCGACCTAGGAGGGCAAGGAGCAAAAATTTTCTTTTATGTCCCTCTGACCAAATTATTATAGACCTCAAAGTATGTCTGTTAAACACCCAAGAAGGTTAGTTCCACCAGTCTGGAATTTCCAATTACCGTGTGTCATGTAGATAAATCTTAGGCAAAGAACCGTTGTTCTCAGATAAACCTTACCTAGACATATATTTCTTGATCTGCTATGTATAATTTGTCAGTAGGTTGTAAGAGTAATATGATTCTCACTGGTTTTCAAAGCTAGCTAGGTATTGCTTATCTCTTACATTGTCTCACCGCTCCATCATGGTTTTCCCTCTTAAGGTGCCCCCATTTTCCCCCTTTCTCCCATAATAATACCCTTCTCCTATGGTTCTACCTCTCTTGAGCTCCTTCTTTCCCTTTATCCACTAGGTTCCTTGTATACCCTTCCCTCCCCCCTCCCTTAAACTAACCCAATTTTTATCCATATCTCCCTAATTAAGGCCTGTTTCCTACTGTTCTTCTCTTTCAGGTTCTTTCTTTGCCTTTACCTCACTGTTTACTTTCCATTATCCTGGTTTCTGTAGTTATGTCGGGG
>NW_008360304.1:2539828-2540544 GCF_000622305.1 Nannospalax galili | reverse complement strand
AGCTCCTTAGCCCATCTTTTAATTGGATTGCTTCTTGTCTTGGTTCTCTGTATTTTGAGTTCGTTATAAATTCTGGTTATTAAACCTCTGTCGGAAGTGTTGCTGGTGAAGATTTTCCCATTCTTTGGGTTTTGATGTAAAGAAGCTTTTTAGTTTAATAAGGTCCCATTTGTTTATTCTTGCCCTTGTTTCCTGGGCAATTGATGTCCGGTTTAGAAAATTCTTTCCTACGCCTGTATCTTGTAGGTTTTTCCCAATGTTTTCTTCTAATAGTTTCAGAGCTTCAGGCTTTACATTGAGGTCTTTGATCCATTTGGAATTGACTTTTGTACAGGGTGAAAGGGGTTTAGTTTCATTCTTCTACAGGAGGAGATCCAGTTTTACCAGGACCATTTGCTGAACATGCTTTCTTTCCTCCAGTTAATGTTCTTGGCCCCTTTGTCAAATATCAGGTGGCTCAAATTGTATTTACTCATATTTGGGTCTTCAATTTTGTTCCATTGGTCTGTGGGTCTTATTTTTGTGCCAGTACCATGTTGTTTTTATGACTATAACTCTGTAATACAGCTTGGAATCTGATGTAGTAATCCCCCTGGCATTGCTCTTAGTGCTCAGGGTTTGTTTTGCTATCTGAGGTCTTTTGTGCTTCCATATGAATCTTAGGATGGTTTTTTCCAATTCTGTGAAAAATGTTTTGGGGATTTTGATTGGCATTG
>NW_008360304.1:2536900-2539469 GCF_000622305.1 Nannospalax galili | reverse complement strand
TTTAATTATGTTGAGGTATGTTCCCTCCAGTCCAATTCCCTCTAGGACTTTGAACATAAATGTATGTTAAATTTTGTCAAAGGTCTTCTCTGCATCTATTGAGATGACCATATGGTTCTTGTCTTTGAGCTCATTTATATGATTTATGATGTTTATTGGCTTACATATATTGGACCATTCCTACATCTCTGGAATAAATCCGACTTGATCATCGTGGATGATTTGCAAGTATTGTTGAGAATTTTTGCATCTATGATCATTAAGGATATGGGTCTATAGTTTCCTTTTTTGGTTGTATCTTTACCTGGTTTTGGCATTAGAGCAATGCTAGCTTCATAGAAGGAATTTGGAAGTTCTCCCTCCATTTCTTTCTTTTTGAATAAATTAAATAGTATTAGATGTAGATCTTCTTTAAATATCTGGTCGAATTCTGCTGTAAATCCATCTGGTCCTGGCCTTTTTTTAGTCAGGAGGTTTTGTATTACTGTTTCAGTTTCTTTTTGTGTTATGGTCTGTTTAAGCTGTTAATCTCTTCGGTTTAGTTTTGGTGGTTCCTGTGCCTTTAGATATCCGTCCATTTCTTTTAGGTGTTCAAATTTAGTAGCATATCGTTCTTCAAAGTATTCCCTTACAATTTTCTGTATCTTTCTGGTGTCTGTTGTGATGTTTCCCCTTTCATCTCTGATTTTGTTGATTTGGAGGTGTTCTTTCTTTCTTTTGGTTAACTGGGCTAGCGGTCTGTCAATCTTTTAAAGAACCAGCTCTTGGAGTTGTTGATTCTTTGTCTTGTTTTCTTTGTTTCAATTTCATTAATTTCTGCCCTGATTTTTGTTATTTCTTCTTGTCTGCTGGGTTTGGGTTTCATTTGCTGTTGCTTTTCAAGTGTGTTGAGTTGCAACATTAAGTCATTTATTTGTGTTCTTTCCAATTTTTTGATGTAGGCACTTAGAGCTATAAACTTCCCTCTAAGGACCGCTTTCAGCATGTCCCAGAGGTTTTGTCGTGTTGTATTGTCCTTTTCATTTAATTCCAGGAATACTTTTATTTCTTTCTTAATTTCTCTTTTGACCCATTCATCATTCAGCAGTGTGTTGTTTAATCTTCATGTGCTCATGTGGTGATTAGGGCCTGTTTGGGTGTTCATTGTAAGGTTTATTGCATTGTGGTCTGATAGAATGCATGGAATTATTTCAGTCTTTTTGTATTTGTTGAGGTTTGTTTTGTGCCCCAGTATATGGTCGATTTTGGAGAAGGTTCCATGGGGTGCTGAGTAGAAAGTATGTCCTTTGGTGCTTGGGTGGAATACTCCGTCTATGTTTGTTAAGTCCATTTGATATATGGTATTGTTTGATTCAGATGTCTCTCTGTTAACTCTCTGCCCTGTTGACCTAGCTAATGGAGACAGTGGGGTATTGAAGTCCCCTACTATTAATGAGTTGGGGTTAATCTGGGTCTTAAAGTCCTGTAGTATTGTTTTGATGAAGTTGGGTGCACCAGAGTTTGGTGAATATATGTTCATGATCATGATATCTTCTTGATTCTTTGTTCCTTTGATCAGAATGAAGTAGCCCTCTTTGTCCCTTCTGATTAGTTTTAAAGTCTGCTTTGTCAGATATTAGAATTGCTACACCTGCTTTTTTCTTAGTGCCATTTCCTTGGTATATTTTTTTCCGTCCTTTTACTTTGAGATAGTGTCTGTCTGTCCTTAAAAGTGAGATGAGTTTCTTGCAGACAACAAAAAGATGTGTTTTGTTTCTTTATCCATTCACATAGTCTGTGTCTTTTGACTGGGGAGTTCAGTCCGTTAATATTTAAAGTTATTAATGAAAGATGAGTATTGAATCCTGTCATTTTTATTTCTGTTTACATTCTTGATGTAGCTGTACTTTTCCACAGTTATACCTTCATTGAATTTCTTTCTGCAACCCCTTGGGTATAGTCATTCCTTTCTTCAGCTCTTTGTATTGCTTCCAGAACTCTCTGAAAGGCTGGTTTTGTGGACATGAATTCCTTCAGCCTATTTATGTCATGGAAGATTTTTCTTTTCCCTTCAACTATAATAGACATTTTGGCTGGGTATAGTAATCTGGGTTGGCATCTGTGCTAATTTAATACCATGAATACTTTGGTCCAGGCTCTTCTCGCTTTCACAGTTTGCACTGAAAAGTCATCTGTAATCCTAGTGGGTTTTCCTTTCTATGTGACTTGTTGTTTCTCTTTTGTATCTTTCAGAATTGTCTCTTTGTGCTGTACGGTAGTGTTTTTACTATGATGTGCAGTGGAGAGTTTCTTTTCTGGTCCTGTCTGTTTGGTGTTCTATATGGTTCTTGTATTTGTATGGGCCTGTCTTTCTTTAATTTTGGGAAATTTTGTTCCACGATTCTGTTGAAGATCTGGTCCATGCCATTATCTTGGAATTCTGCTCCTTCCTGTATGCGTATGATTAGTAAGTTTGGTCTTTTTATGGTGTCACACAATTCCTGCATATTCCATTCTTGTGATTTCTTAAATTTTTCATAATCTTTGCTTGAGTGGTCTAGTTCATCCACTTTATCTTCCAGTCTTGATA
>NW_008360304.1:2529011-2536602 GCF_000622305.1 Nannospalax galili | reverse complement strand
GGTTTTTCATGTTATTATTTTTTCTCTGTGATTTTGACATGTGAATTTCTTTTGTAGTTTCTGATTCTTGTGTGAGACTCAGGCCTTCAAGTTTATGTTTTCTTCTTTTTGTGAACTTTGTGTCTTTGTGGTTTACTTTTTGGGCATGAAAAGCTGGTTCGTCTAAGCTTCCGGTTCTCTCTCTTGATTTTATACTGGAGTAGCCGGATCGATTTTGTTTTCAGGAGTTCCCACAGAGTCCCAATTTAGATGAGGGTCAGATGATTTCAGGCCTTCTCCTAAGGTCTGGATCCCTCCAGGAACGATTTTGGCTTCAGGAATTTGTGGGTTGGACTGGCCTAGGAGCCTGGCCCAGAAAAGATGCTGGTCTAGGGCAGCTGGTGGCTGTGCCACCCAGAGATGCAAAGGCAGATGTGGTGGGAAGAGGCCCCAAGGACTCCTGGGGACTGCACTGAGGAGCTGGGTTGGTCTGGATGAAAGGATCAGGAAGAGGAAAGGTCAGCTCCATGTCCCAGAAAGAGGCTGGCAGGTGGTGCAGGCCCAGAGAAGCAGAGGGAAGTGAGGGCAGGGCCAGGTCCAGAAGCAGTGCTCCTCGGGTCCAGAGAAGGCACTAAGTTGGTCTGTGGATGAAAAGGGAAACAGTATTGGTTCCCCAGGTGTCTGGGGCACCAAGAGAAGGAATGGAGCAGGGCCCAAACTGGGAGAAGAGAATGGCAGGGGAGATGGGAAGGTGAATCAGGTTGGGGGATTCAAGTCACGGAGGATACAATGTGCTTACCCTGGAGAGAGGCCTGCAGGTGGGAGAGAGCTTCATGCAAAATATTTTGATTTTATTTAGATCCCCTCCTCTACTGGCACCTCTACCTCACCCCACCCCACCCCACTCCTACCCAATCTAATATATATAGATGAGAGAGAGAGAGAGAGAGAGAGAGAGAGAGAGAGAGAGAGACCTATAGAGTCTAATTTGTGTCCCCAAATATCCAGTGTGGGCCCATCCACTGTAGCCTGGGTAGCCTACCCAGAGTCACAACCATGAAAGAGACTGACTCTCCCTCTCCCATTAGCCACTGCCAATAGTTCCTCAGGTAGGGTTTGGGTTTCTTACCCAGTTCCCTTGTCTGCACTGGGGCTTTCTGAGACATGGTCTCCTTGTAGCCTCAGCTGGCCTGGAGCTCACAGAGGTCTACCTGCCTCTGCCTCCTGAGTGCTAGGATTAAAGGCTTGCACCACCACACCTGGCCATAGTTTGTATTTTTGTTTTATTTCATTTTGTTTTTTGACAGGCTCTCCCCAGTCCTAGCCTTCCTGGAGCTCACTATGTAGACCAGACTGACCTCAGTCTAACAGAGATCCTCCTGCCTCTGCCTCCCAAGGGCTTGGATTAAAGGTTTGTGCCATCATATCTGGTGTCAGTTTGTACTCTTAATAGACCTTTTGTTCTTCACCTAAAGCCATTTAGAGGACAGTTGCATTATTTTATATCTATATGTTCTTGCATGTTCATTAAAAAATCACTCTCAGTTGGGCTTGGTGACTCATGCTTATAGTACCAATAATTGGAAGGCAGAGGCAGGAAGATCTTGAATTCAATTCCAGCCTGTGCTTAGTGAGACCCAGTGTGACACAATCTGAAACCTATGAAGAAAGTCTCAAAGAGGGATCATGTAAATCAGGTTGGCCTGTGGGAATTGTCTTGAATACATTTAATTCACGTGAGAAGGCACAGCCCACTCTTAGTGGCACCATTCCCTAGGCAGAGGATCTTGATATGTGTAAGTGTAGAAGGGCTCCTGAGCATGACTTAAGCATGCATGCATTTATTCTCTCTCTGCTCTTGACCATGAATGTGACTAACTGCTTCAGGATCCTACTTTGACTTCCCTCAGTGGTGGACTTTACTGTGGACCTGTAAGCCAAATAGATCATTTTTTCTTAAAGTTTTTCTTTTTGGAGTATTTTATCCCAGCAAGTAGACAGGAAACTAAAACACTTCTTTAAAAAAACAAAACAAATGAACAAAAGAAAACCAGAAAACCCCACCAGTTTTGACTGCCTCAAAGTAGCTACCATATAACTTGCATGATTAGATTGGTCAAAAGATACCAAATTATATACCTGGAAAGCCAGGAGGCAGATGATATTGGCTTATTAATTAGCTTTGCCCCTAAAAGAGCAGATGAGGAGAGAGCTACAATTTTGGATTGAAAAGTGAGCTTTTAGGTTATTTATAAATTGTGATTCTACTATTTTCTTCATTTTTTAAAGGAAGATAAGATGAGACAACATTTATCTTTCTTCACATGTTCTTTGTTTGCCCATCAGCTGATGCCATCAAAACGGAGCCTCACATCTCCTAGTTCTCTGCTTTCCCGCTTTCTCTTTCTCTGTCTGGGCAAACTGCTTGCTTGCATTCTCTCGTGGCCACCTCAGTATCATATCTTTGTCAAAATGTTACAGAACTTTTAGAAATCTTTCTATCTACAGGGTAAGTAGAAGAAAAAGATATTTCAATAGTTTAGCCTTATTTATGCCATTGCTTTTAAGCATTTCCTTTTGATTTCCTTTATCATATTTATCTACTTTAGACCTTAAGCGCCATTAAGAATCTGATGAAATAGTGAATTAAAAAATTTCAGTTTCTGTAGTAAGTTTCACAGATTCTTCTGAGTGTTTCACAAACCTTTTGATTCCCATTTGTGGTCCATGGGTTAAGAATTTTGTGCTTTAACTCCATCAAGAAGCAAAGCATGAGGAATGCTGTCATTCTGTTCTTTGTCCTTTTTATTCTAAATCTAGGACCCAGCCTATCAAATGATGATGCCTACATTTAGGGCAGGTGTTCCTACCTCATTTAGCCTAATCTAGAGAATCCCACATGGAATGTCCAAAAGCTAACCTAATGTAGGTAATTCTAGTTCCTGTCAAGCTGGCAATCAGTATAAACTATTACATCCATTGAACACAAATATGTGCACACATAGTCAAGTAATGTTTATTTAAATCGTACTTCATCTCCTGTGCCCCAGTAGCACTTTTTTTCTTTCTATCATAGCACTTCTTGCCAGTCAATGAAGAAATGCTTGAACAAGCAGAGTAGTAATTGAGGTGTAACCTTGGAAATCTAAGTTCCATTTCTTGAAAGTATTAACATGAAACATCTTTCCAAAGTTGCTTTTGACAGAATAGTGTTAGGAGTGAGGCCATAAGAGAGCACTGTGTGTTAAGAGAAGTTTATTGAGCAAATAACATTGGTTAGCTCTGGGGAAACAAACACCTTCAGATCTTTTCTGGACAAATTGCAGGTACATTAAGAACTAAATATACACATTGAAATTGCCTAAAAATTAGAATAAATAGAAAATACACTTAAGCTTCTAGAAAGATTGCCCCAGGGAAATATAGTACAAATCATGCAAAAAACAAAATAAACAAACAAACAAAAAAACCCCCACAACTTAGTAGCCAGTGAAAAAATTTATAGCAGGAAAAATTAATTGTTATATTTTAACCAATATTTCCAGGATACTGTTTCATTGTGAAATAAATGAGGCATTTTACACTGTTAGGTTTTTTTTGATACCAAAAGCGTTTGAAATCAGTATTTATTGTATACTTACTGATATCTCATTATAGAACAGCCTTTGGCTTTTTTTAAAGTGCTTGATAGCTACATCTGGCTAGAGGATACAGTCAGTAGACAGCACAACTACAGAACAGGTTAAATACAGAAACAAAGGCAAACATGGATAAAATTGACTATTGGAATATAAAGTAAAAGAAGAAGATAAAGTAGAAAATGTTTGTAGCATAATATGTAAAATATTATCATTCTTAATATGTAAAGCATTTATACAAATTTCTAAGAACACTTAAAATCCCAGGAAATAAACAGTAAGGTGACACAATTAGACAGTTTACAAAAAATTTAGTATAAAACACAAAAATAATAAAGAAGTGCAAATCTGGCTGAGGGTATATACATCAGTGGTAGGTTGTTTGTGTATTATGTGAAGCCCTTGACTTGATCCAGCCCTGGAAAATATTTTTTTTTAAAAAAAAAGAGCAATAATAATGTTCTGTTTCCATCTGTCAAGGAAGCAAAGATTATAAAACTGTAATTTTCACAGGATCCTGAATGTAATTAAAGAGTGTTCTTACAGACTATAAGAATGACAGTAAAGTAGTCAAATCCTTTGTAAAGGTACTAGAACAAATGGTACCAGAATTCTTTTCCTAGGACTCTTACAAGGAAATCATACTTATATAGAGAGGGAGACATACATATCAAAATGCTCACTTCAGCATTGTCTACAAGTATGGAAAAATTGATGACTAACTAAAATCCTCTTCTAAGCAAAGGCTAAGTTTTGTTTTTTGTTTTTTGTTTTTGTTTTTTTGTCTTTTTGGGACAGGGTCTCCCTATAGCCCCAGCTGTCCTGGAACTCACTATGTAGACCAGGCTGGCCTTGAACTCACAGAGATCTGCCTGCCTCTGCCTCTGCCTCCCAAGTGCTGGGACTACAGGCATGTGCCACCACACCTGGCCAGCTAAGTTATTTTTAATATAGTGAGATTAGTCATTTGATAAAATACTTTTGAGTAGTATAACATAGAAGATCTTTAATGATATTTTATAGAATTTAGAGAAATCAATCCTGTGTAGATAATACTAAATTTTATTATAATCTTGACAATGTTAGGGGAGACTCTGGAGTTTGTTTTTCTAGTTTTTTTATTTTATCAGTTTTTCAAATGTCAGAAATTTAGTGTCTTATTTTACTTTTACATGGTGTAATTAATCTAGCATTCTTACATGTAACTTAGGATTTCATACTAATTCAAGTATGCTGTATTGGTGATATACCTGTCAACTTCTCCTTTAGAAAAGCACAGTGCTTAGTAACCAAAAGATTTCCTAGATGATCTATATTGTGAGGTTTGACTCCATCTTTGTTAACTATGCCAAGTTTCTGACTTTTCAGTACATTTGACATCAGCTTATTTTTCTGTTCCCATTACTTCTGGCCTGAGTCTGATTTCCCGAAAGTGAAACAGACATTATAAATGGATAGTAGTACACTTGCGTTACCAATTTCATAAGGTTAAGTAACTCACATCTGCTCACTCACCAGCCACATATTTGTATATAGAAATTTTCTCTTTTATTGTTTTGATTAATGCTGCTTTTTCTTGTTTCAAGGTTATTCTGGTGCAAGTTAATCCAGGTGAAGCATTTACAATAAGAAGAGAAGATGGACAGTTTCAGTGCATTACAGGTAATAATACTAATTTACCACTTTTTTGACCACAAAACTTATTCTGGCATATAGTATTACATGTGCTTGTCATTTCTTCCTTACTACCCCCACGCAAAAACACAAACTGAGTACTGTATCCTTTAACTGCTGTAATAGCATCTTAACTAATCACTTTGTCATTTCTTCACTAATCTTACTATAATATTTTATTGTTTATATTACTTCCCTAGTCAAAAATCTTGTGAATCCAACCAAGTTCCTTTAGTCTTTCAAAAAGATCGTTTCTTGTTTCCATCCTGCTGTCTCCTAACATTGATTCCCTTCAGTCTTTTTAAGTTGGCTTATTCACTGCCTCTCAAATCTTTCCTGGCCTGTCAACAGTAATTTCCTTATCTAAAATTCACCCCCTATCACTTCCACTCCAGCATATGCAAATTCTACCTGTGCTTTAAACTCAACTCAGGTATTTTAACAGGTTTATTGTAATCTTTCTTTACTGAACATCCCCTTAGCACTTTTGGACTAGAAATTTCTCAGCTTTGGGGAACTGTCCTCTACCCACTAACCACTTCTCCTAATTTATGACAAATAAAAATCTCTTCAGACATTTTCAAATCCCTGAGGGACAAAATCACCCTTGCTCAATGAGAATTGTTTCATGAAGATGATGGCAATAGAAAGGTTACTAGTAACTAGTAGGCCCTCATCCAGTATGACTAGTATCCTCATAAAAAATGGGACATTCCGACAGACAGACAGAGGTGGGGAGCAGATAGAGAGAGAAGAATAGATGCCATGTGGGGATGCAGGTCTCTGTGTCCTGAGACATGCTAGCCAAAAATTGTCAGCAAACCCAGAAGCAATGAGAGAGACATGGAACAGATATTCCCTTTATCCACCAGAATGAGCCACCTTTGCCAACTCCTCTTAAACTGAGACAGTAATTTTCTGTTCTAGGCCAAACAAAAGTCACTGTCTTGGAATTAGAGAACCTGAATGTAAACTCCAGCTCATTTCTTACTAGCTAGCTGCAATATACTACATATATTTCTTAAGTTCTCTCAAGTACATTTCTTATCAGTAAAGTTCCCAGTCCCATCTTTGATAGTACACATCACAGGATAATTTTGAGGGTTAACAATAAGCATGTAGTATACTTTAAAACTGGACCTGGTACTCTAAGGTACTCAATGAATAGTGGTGAGTACTGTGGTATTATTGTTAACAGAAAGTGATCTGTGTCTTCTCTGAACCCTGTAATACCAACTGTTGAGAAATTCCTTTATCAGATAATTATGTATTATCTTATAACATTTCTTTTAGTTGTGGTTTTAAATTATATATGTTTTGTATTAATTATTTAACTTGAAATGCTCTGTCTTTTCAACTAAGACCCACTAAACACTCAGGACAGAAAACATTTCTTATATCTCTTTGTATCCTTTCGGTTCTTGGCTTTCTATTTGTTGGATGCCTTACTAATAGTTGTTGCTTTAATTTAAAGAATACACAGAGGTAGGCTGACCATATATTTTTGGCATCCAAACTGGGATACTTTTGAGAGCGTGAGTACTTTTGTGTACGCTCTGGCTAGTATAAACCAAGATTATTACAGGAAACATGGGTTTTCAATACTCCTTTTTCCTTTCACATTACCTAACCTGTCTCATCTTTTTGATCTTTTTCTCTTTCCAGAAAAATAACTCAGTAGTTAAAACTTTTAGCTTCCATTTAAACCTTGTATGTGTTAGAAATGTCTTTAAGTCAATTTAAAAAATTTGTGCAGGAGTTAAGGTAGTTCACAAATAGGAAGCTATAGGCTTAAAAGAAAACAGGCAATAGGATTTAAAAGCAGTATAAAGAAACGTGAACTGTCTATACATGTCAGTTATGTTTACATTAAAAGAATTTCATTTATTTTTTTCTTTTATTATTGTGAAAGTTTTATTTTTTTAAAATAATTTGCTGAGAATTTCATGCATACATATAAGGTGTTTTGATCAAATCCATGCCCACCCCCTCCCTTCCAACTCCTCCCATATCTCCCTATCACTTTTTTCTGATAACTTCATGTACTCTTCCTTCTTTTTGTTTTTCAATGGGGCTTTTTGCTACTCCAACATTCCCCTCTCTGAAGAGGTAACCCTAAAATCTTAAGAATTAAATAAAAGTTCGCAAATACTTTTGACATTTTTGGCCTTTGGAACAGAATATGTTGCTAAGAGGCCCAAGGACATTGTAGCTTTTAGCCAAGAAACTGGCTACTTTTCTTTGGGGTCTTTTTACCCTAACTGCCTAGCCAATTCCTACCTCCTATTCTTATCACACCA
>NW_008360304.1:2517347-2528689 GCF_000622305.1 Nannospalax galili | reverse complement strand
GCTGGACTCGAGAGTGATGGATTCAGGATTTGCTTTCAGGCATTTTGATAGTTGCTCTAGTTAGAATCGGTGTCAGTTCCCTCTCAAAGGCTTCTAGATAGGGAGAGAAAACAAATTCATCCATCATTTTAGAACAATAGTGGGTTGTCTCCCTTAGCTACAGGTGAGCACTACAGTATTGCAGACCAAGATTTGAAGTCTTACATCTGAGCAGCACTTTCTGATTAGGAACAAAATCATCAATGAGAAATAATTGTCTAAATAACTTTTTATATGGACTTCTTAAGCCCAATGTCTGGGAACTCTTAAAGTTTGGGTGTTTAAGATCATACAGTTGGCCCAAATAAATCAACTTATTTTTATACTTAAGGTCATTTGAGGATCTGTTCCTCAGGGGTCACTTGGGCTTGGGAGGAGTCCCTGGCTCCTTTCTTTTACCAGTTCCATCTATGTGAAGATAAGTCAAAGGTCCTACTCGACCATGGCTGGCTTCACTTGGACGCATGGAGGAGATGTTTCCTCTGTGTTGACCCTCCTCTTTGTAGACTGGTTGCTGGTTCAAATCCATCTCGTGGGGTCTCTGTGGCCTCCCTGAACAAGAGAACAGGTGACTCACCACAGTTGCAGGACATTCTGAGAGATGTTCATAGTCCCCTGGAACTTATTCGATCTTGGAGGGCAAGGGGCAAAAACTGTCCTTTAAGTCCCTCTGACCAGATTAGTATAGGCCTCAAAGTATGGCTGTTAAATATCCAATAAGGTTAGTTCCACCAGTCTGGTACATTTAATTACCATGTGCTAGGTACATAAAGCTTGGGTGAAAAAACCAAATGTTCTCAGATCAACCTTGACTAGATATATATTTTGTTCCTTAAACTAGTTGACTAAACTATGACCTTAGAAATTTTAAGATTATATGTTTATTATTTTTGTCTCATCTTTTATATAGCATGGCAAACCTACATAGACCTTTATTACTCACGTTAGGCTTTCTCAGTTTTTCTATTTTGGAAAATATCTCCATTCCTATAATCTTGTAACATCTCTATGAACTTCATAGAATGTAAGTTTCTAAATGAGCACATATCTTAGGTTTATTTGTATGTCTATAAATATTATTTATCAAGGAAGCATTTTAATTAAAATATTAATTGTCACAATATCATAGCAGATGAAGATATAGATTATTTTATTGCAATTTAAAATACAAAAAAGTGCTAATCCACGTTGGATAACCAGACCCTGAATTATAAGCATCTTATATTTTGAAAGTTAGTTTGTAGCTGTAATCTCTTAAGTCCTCTCATAAAATACTTCAGTTGATTTTAGTATCTATCAATGACCCCTTCATTCGGGACCAAAGAGCCTGCAGTACTAACAGTATCCTAATCAAGGCTAATGCCCATTTGAACAGACTTTTCACAAGGATACATTTCTGGGCTTCATTGGCAAGCAGAGACTTCTTTCTCTATGTTACAAGTAATAAGAATAGGAACTTTGTTTTAAAACTATGGGTAGAATTTTTTTTAAATAGGGGAAAGAATGAAGAGAATCAGAGAGAAAGTAAAAATTTCTCCCTTTCATCTGTCCAGAATTATCACGGACATGAGTGAAAGAAATAGTAGTCATTGAGGGATGCAGGGTGAAATTTTTATAGAGTGATACTCCCTCACTTCAAACAAGAGAAGACTGCAGAAAAGAAAGGTTAATGACTGCTAGATTTCATCTCTTTTTGGCCATCACTACTAGTTTCTGTCTTTTGGCAATATGCTTCCCGGACCAGGGTTATAGCTAGTTGCAAGTGGGAGCAGAACAGAAGAGAGCAGCAGACAACAAGAGAGAGGATCAAGGTAGGAAAGCCACAGGACTGTGAAGCTGAGAGAAAAAATGGAGTCCTCGTGGCCTTTACTACACTCACAGTAGAAGATCTCTATAGGAAATGTAAAGAATGAAGTAGATCCAGTATAAATTAATGTTTGAAATAAAGATGTTTTATTACCTATCAAGAATTAATAGAAAACAAAAACTGGGTTAGCAACTTTAGAGATCTAAATAGTTACCACCTTTTATTGGAAGTTCACAATTTGTAAGATATAGCTAGTTATGGACAGAGCTTAGCATAGTGCATTTTCTATTGTGGCATACTTTCCTCGGGAAACAAATTACTATTTTTTTTTTTTCTGTGAATTTGTTAAATCTCCCGAGGTGTGCTGTGCTAGTGCCTGGGAATTTGAAAAAAATTATGACACAGTTCTTACCTTTCAAGGACACAGTGTAAAGCTAGGGATGTGGTTTAGTGGTAGAACATTTGCCTAGTACTGAAACAAAAGAAAGCAACCAAAATAAGCCAGCGTATTAGAGAAGGAAAGGAAAAACAATTTTATCAGTATACAGGGCAAGCCATTAGGGATGTGTATATGGTATTATAAGAGCATAAAATGAGGGGTCTGTAACAGAGTGGTTATGTAAGGAAGAAAATCCTATTTAGAGATGACACATGAGCTGTCTTTAAGGAAAGTAACAGCAAGATGTCAAAGACCCTCAAGGCATTTTAGACAGAGGAAACAATATTCTAAGGCAGCAGAAGTTTAAAATGACTTGAAGTATTTGAATAACCATTGAGATTAGAATAAAAAGTACTATGACTGGAAATGGATCTGAAAATGTTCACCCTTCTTAAAATGACTTATTTGGCATGTTGAGGACTTTAACTGTACTATGAAGCTATGGAAGAGTCCTTGAAGAGGAGTTAACATCCAGTTTACAGCCTAGAAAAATTAGTAGCATCTTCTTGTCATGCCTTTGTCTCCCCAGTGCTGGAGTTACAGCTGTTGACTGCACCGAGTTGATAGCGGGCTTTCTGAGCCCTGTCCTGGATTTCCAGATGCTTCCCCTCCTCTGCTCTTCATGTTCCTCCACTCTTATGAAGGGAAAAGTGCAGTCTTTATTGAGTGCTCCACTTTCCCTCTTTATCCATTGATTTTCTTTATACTCGTTAATTGGACCCATACAGAATTGGTTTTGGCCATTTTTAGCTGAAAGTTAACTGACTTCAGCACATACATCATTACATTTGAGACAAGAATGTTAACATGAATCTGACTTGTTTTTGTTTATTAAGCAATATTTTGAAACTGATCTAATAACTTGATGTTTTTATGTTTTAATAGTGAAGTGCTTTGATAAGCATGTCAACAAATTGTCTTGTATAGTGAAAAATGCTATGAAAATTAAGTCTTTTCTTTGGTAACTTGTACATAGGAATGTAAACATTTATTAATGAGTAAATTTTTAGGTTTAATATTACTAGATCTTTGTAACTATGCTGAAGACTGTATTTCTTAGTTTTATTTTCTGGAATGGTATGAAGAATAGGGAATTAGGCACAATTTTTAAATTAGGTCTACTGGTACGGTCAAAAAGCATATTTCAGATATATGGTAAACTTTTAAAAACTGTAATTATTTTCTATAAGCATACACCATGAGTTTTATTCATACATATATATGTAATTAGAATTACACTTCTTTCTTCCTCTCCTGCGCCATGAACGTCTGTTCCCACTCCCCCTTTCTTACTGGCACCCTTCCTCCTACTTTTGTGTGTGTGTGTGTGTGTGTGTGTGTGTGTGCGTATTCATTCCATTGCTCTTGCTTGTCCCCTTCTTTAGACTTCCTCTTCCCCATCATAATTCCCTTTTTACTTTCATGTCTTACACACACACATACACATATACTCCTAGATTCCACATTTAAAGAAAGTGTGGTATTTGTGAGAGTCTGGCTTATTTTGCTTAACATAATTCTCTCCACCTCTATACCTTCTTCCTGGGAATGGTCTTCATTTCATTCTTCTTTGCCACTGTATAAAATTCCATTGTGTATCCATTGTGTACCATATTTTCTTTATCATTTCACTTGTTAATTGACACATAAGCTGGTTCCATATCTTGGCTATTGTGACTAGTACAGCAGTAAATATAGATATGTCATTCTCTCTGTAGTATGGTAACATAGAATTTTGGGGATTATACCCAGGAATAGTATAGCTTGACCATATGGTAGTTCTAATTTTAATTGATTTTTTAAAAAATACTCATTTTGGGGTATGTGTTGTGTATGTGGGTGGGCGTTCCTGTGCCACAGCATGCATGTGGAGGTCAAAGGACCACTTGAAGTAGTTGGTTTTCTCCTTCTACCATGTGGGTTCTAAGGATCATACTCAGGTCATCAAGCTTGGTGGCAAGCACCTTTACCTGCTGAACCCTTTTCCCAGCCCAAATTTTAGCTTTTTACGGGACCATCATACTGATTTCAATAATGGATTCACCTGTTTACCTTGCCACCAGTAATATACAAAGGTTCCTTTTTATGTACATCACCAGCATTTTTTGTCTTGTTTTCTTGATGATAGCCATTCTGCTGGGATATGAGATAGGATCTTGAAGAAGCTTTAATTTGTATTATGCTAATGGCTAATGATGTTGAACATGTTTTCAAAAATTCATTGGCCATTTGTAATTCAAATATTTATTGACCATTCATATTTGTATTTGATAGATGAATCTCATTTCATTAAAGATGTGAACATTCAGTGTTCTCAGCTTATTAAAGAAGCTTGAGTTTTCTCCAGTGTATGTTTTGGATAGCTTTATCTAAAATTGTGAAGCTGTAACTATGTGGGTTTATGTCTGGGTCCTCTATTCCCATGTCTGGGAATAAGCAGGTCTGTTTTATGTTACTTTTGTTACTGTACCTCTGTAATTTAATTTGAGACCAGATATTGTGGTATCTCTAGCATTGCTTTTTCTGCTAAGGATTGCATTAGCTATTTGTGGCCTTTTGTGTTTCCATATGAATTTAAAGACCTTTTTTCCTAGTTCTGTAAAAAATGTCATCGGAACTTTTATTTATAATTTGCAAGTGTGTTTGAGTGTATGGATGGATGTGTGTATCACAACCCATGTGTAGAGATCATAGAACAACTTTGTGGAGTCAGTTCTCTTCTTCTACTTCTACATGCATTCCAGGAATCAAACTCAGGTTGCCAGGCTTAATACTGCAAGCACCTTTCCCCTCTGAGCAATCTCACCAGACCAGAATGCCTTTGGAGTTTTGATGAGAACTACATTGAATCTGTAAATTGCTTTTGGCAAAACAGCCATGTTTCACAATACTAATTCTTTCTATACAAGAGCATGGGAGGTCTTTCCATCTTCTGGTGTCTTTAATTTCTATCTTTAGTATTTTATTTTTAAAGATCTATTTTAGGGGCTGGAGAGATGGCTCAGCGGTTAAGAACACTCCCATTGCTAGTACTTGTTCTTGCAGAAGACCCAGGTTCGAATCCCAGCACCCACATGGCAGCTAACAACTGTCTGAAACTCCAGTCTCAGGGGATCCAACGGCTTCTTCTGTCCTCTGCGGGCTTTGCATGACATGGGTGCATAACACATGCAGGCAATACACTCATACACATTAAAAAAAAAGATCTATTTTAATTGTGTATGCTGTGTGTGTCTATGTATAGGATGTGCATGTGAGTGTATGTACCCATGGAGGCCAGAGAAGGGTATTGGATCTTCAGGAGCTGGAGTTATAGGCAGTTGTGCTATAATTGGATGCTGGAAACTAAACTTGGGTCCTCTATAAGAGCAATATGTGTTCTTAACTGCTGAGTTCATCTCTCCAACCCCTCATCTTAAGAATTTTAAAATTTCTTTGTAGAGGTCAATCATCCCTTGATAAGGTTCATTCTTAAGATGTTTTATATTTTTTGACTCTGTTGAGAATGAGATTTTTTCCCCTTCTTTATTGGCATATAGAAAAGATACTGATTTTTATATGTTGGTTATTATCTTGCTACTTTCCTGAAAGTGGTTATCAAATCTAACCATTTTCTGGTAGCATTTTTAGAGTATAGAATCATGTAGTTGGTAAATAGGGATACTGACTTCTTCCTTTCCTACTTGTATCCCTTTTATTTCTTTCTCTTGTCTTACTCTAGGTGAGACTTTGAGTACTTTGTTGAATAAGAGCAGAGAGGGAGGGCACCTTTTTCTCATTCTTGATTTTAGAGGAAATGCTTTTAGCTTTTCATCATTTGGTATAATGGTGGCTATATGTTTGTTGTATATAGCCTTTATTATGTTGAGCTGTGTTCATCAGGACTGTTACCATGAATGGATGTTGCCAAAGACCTTTTCAGCATCAATTGTGATGAACATACGACTTCTGTCCTTAAGTCTGTTTATGTGATGTATGTATTATTGATTTGCATCCCTGGAATGAAACTAACTTGGTCATGGTATATGATCTTTAAATGTTTTCTTGAATTCAGATTGCACGGTTTTTGTTTGTTTGCTTGTTTTCCTTTGAGAATTTTTACATATAAGTTCATCTGGTAGATTTCTTTTTCTTTGTGTTCTCATATAATATTAGTACCAGGGTAATGTTGACTTTGTAGAATGAGTTTGGTAGTGTTCCTTCCCTTCCTACTGTATGGAACAGTTTGACAAGTATTGGTGTTCTTTAAATGTTTGGTAGAATTTGGTAGTGAATCTGCCTAGTTCTAGGCTTTTTAGGTTGGGAAACTTTCTGTTGCTGCTTCAATCTCATTATGTGTTGTGGGTTTTTGTAGATTGTGGATCTAGATGTCCTAGTTTTTAAAAATATAAGTTTTCAAGTATTCTTTTATTGATTCTGATTTCATTCGGCTTGGTGGTAACATCCCCCCTTTTATTAATTTTGAACTTCTCTTTCTTTTGGTTAGTTTAGCTCTGTATTTGCCAATCTGTTTCTCTTTGTTTGCTTCTGTGTTTTGTTCTTTTAGTGTGATTAATTTATGCCTGATCTTAATTTTTTCCTTGTCACGTAATGGGTTGGGTTTTGGCATGTTCTTGTTTTTCTAAGACCTTAAGGTATATCAGTAGGTTACTTGAGATTGCTGGTTTTTTTTTTTTTTGTTTTTTGTTTAATTTAATGTAACCATTTATAGCTTATAAACTTTCCTCTTAAAACTACCTAGCTATGTCTCATAGGTTCTGGTGAGTTGTATTAATGGTTTTATTTGATTCTAGGAATTTTTTAATTTCTTCAAAGATCCACTTTGTCTTTCAAAAGTATATATATTCCATTTTTAAGTACCTGTACAGTTTCTCTTCTTACTGATTTCAAGTTTTATTTGTCTGTGATATGATAAGATAGAAGAAATTATTTTGAAATATTTTTATTTATTATTTTTATTTTACATGTTTACCTGTATTGCCTGTGTATGTAGGTAAGTACACCCATGTCATGCAATGCCCACGGAGGACAGAAGAGGCTGTCAGATCCCCTGGAACTGGAGTTACGGACAGTTGTTAGCTGCCATGTGGGTGCTGGGATTCGAACCTGGGTCTTCTACAAGAACAACCAGTGTTCTTAACTGCTGAGTCATCTCTCCAGCCCCCAGGTAGAAGAAATTATGTTGATTCTTTTATGTAAAGGCTTGCCTAGAATGTGACCTATTTTAGAGAAGGTTTAATGGGCTATTAGGGAGAATATGCATTATGTATCTGTTGGATGAATATTCTGTATAATATACAAATGTATAATTTCTCTCTACTGACCTAAATCCCCAACCTTTCTTTGTTGACTTTTATTTGGATGACCTGTCTAAAGATGGGAGTGGAGTATTATTACCCACTATTAGTGTATCAAGACCTTTCTGACCTTTTATGTGACCTTTAATATTTTTATGATACTGAGAGTCCCAAATCTGGTGCACATGTGGTTACAATGTTTTATGTGCTTTTTGTTGTTTCCTTTTTGATTTGGGGGCTTTTTATTTATATGTTTTTGAGACAGAATCTGGAACTCATTGTGTAGACTACTGGATTTAAAACTGCCAAGATCCACCCACCTCTGCCTCCTGAGTACTGGGTTTACAGAAGTGTGCCACTATACCTGGTAGCAATGGTTATATATTCTTGATAAACTTTTTCTTGCATTAATATGTAGTGGTCATATTTATCTCTTTGGACTAATTTTAGTTTGAAGTCTACTTCATCAGATATTAGAATATCTATGTCCTCTTGTTTTGGGCTTCAGTTTGATTGATGATTGAGATTTACTTCTACTCCTTGACTCTCAGGCTGTTGGTATCATTACCAGTAAAGTATGTTTCTTGGAGACAACAGTTAATCTAGGTTTTTAATCTAGTTAACCAATATGGGTGTCTTTATTGAGGATTTGAGACTATTTACATGTGTTTTAATTGAGAACTGTTTTCTGATTCTTGTGGTTTTGCTGGAGCTCTCTCTAGTTGCTTGGATCATTGTTTGTCATCCCCCTCCCATTGCTATTACTGGTTTGTATCTTTGTTAAACATGATGAAGTCCTTCATGGCTGTCCTTGCTCATCATGAAATGTGATTTCATGCTTGAGATTATCTTACCCTCCTCTATGCAGAGAATTCTTTAAGTATTTTCTACATTGCTGACTTGGTTGTTATGAACTGCCTTAGTTTGTACTTGTCTTGAAAGATTATTTCTGTACTTTAAAAGATAGTTCTGCTGCATATAGCAGTAGTCTTGGTTTTCAGTTACTTTCAGGGCTTGAATTATATCATCCCATGCTTCCTGGCATTTAGAATTGATGAAGATAGATCTGCTGTTGTTCTGATGTTTTTGTCTTTGTTGGTTGGTATGTTGGCATTTTCCCCTTATAGCTTTTTAATACTATTTCATTGCTTTGCATTTTCAACATCTTGACTCTGATATGTCATAGAGAGATTCTTCCCCTGGTCGTGCCTATTTGGAATTTTCAATACCTCTTGTGTTTGAAGATCCTTGTGTTTTTCTTGATTTGGGGAATTTCCTGCCACAATTTCATTGAGTAAATTCTAATTGCCTTTAGTTTTCATTTCAGCTAATTTTCTATGGGTTCTTAGGTTTGCTATCATGGTTGTGCCCAGAGTTCTTGGATGTTATGATCATGGTTGGTTTTGGTTTGGTTGGGTTTTTGTTTGGGTTTTTTGGTTTTTTGCTTTTTGTGTGTGTTTTTTTTTAATTTTAAATATCATTAAATCTTTCTTTTGCGTGGTTGAATCTATTGGTCTATTGGTGATGCTGTTCAATGTGTTTTTATTTGAATCATTGAGTTTTTCACTTCCAGAATTTCTATTTTTTTTTTTGTCTTCCTAGTTTTTTCAAAATCAATTTCCTTGCTGAATTTTCTTCTATATTTGCTTGCTGACTTTATGATCCATATTTCTGGTTTTCTTATTCATTTTGTTGACTTTTTCTTCTGTTCTTAAGTTTTCTCTTTAGGTCTTGCATTGAATTTGTCTGCTTGTTTTTATCTTCTCAGAGATCGTTCATCATTCTTACCAGTAGACTTTTATAATCTTCATCTGGTATCTTTGAATTCTGTAGTTGAGGAATTATTCCCTTTTAGAGAACTCTTATTACCTTGCTTTTTCATGTTTCTTGTGTTTCTGTGTTATGATTTGCATATTGTTAGTTTGGCTGTCTCTTCTGGTTTATGTGAGGATTTTTTAACTGAACAGTCACTTTGAGGCCTCAATCACTAGATTGAGAATAGACTCTTGTCACAGCTGTACAAGGTACAGAAAATACACTTAGATTGGTTAAATCCACTAATTTACCAGTGACCAAAAAACCTCAAAATTAAAAAAAAAAAAAGCAACATGTGGCATGACTATAAATGTGAAAGTTTTACATGAATAGGATAAAGGAAGTAGGAAGGTGGGAGAAATAGATGAGAAGCATCACGCACACGCACACGCACATGCAATTTGGATGCCCTCATTTCAACACACCAAAATGCACTCATTTATTCTTTAACTATTTAATGAGATAAAAATAAGTACACAAGTACTCTACCTCTCAAACTTTGTCTTGACAGATTTTATGTATCTTTTTGAGAAAGTAAGATAAAATTTACTAGATTATTACCGTGATAGAGTATTTTGCAGTATTATGTTATCCAGAATTTTTTTTAGGGCCTGCTTTCTGGACATTTTTAATTGATATCTTTGACAAAAATAAAAGACATGCCTATGAAATTTTCAAGTATCAGAAATGTTTAAAGGATAACAGTAAATGGCAAGCTAAAAATATGAAAACATACTGAAGTGATAAAAGAAATAGGATGAAATTTATAGAAATGATTAAGTTCTACATTTTGATTTTAAAATTAATTGAACTGGTACTAACTATAAAGGAATGAATTACTTACTCTTTTCCTTTTGAAACTAACATTTATTAAACAGAAAGGAATTTCGGATTTCCTGTATTCCCTGGCAGTTCAGAGCCAAAGCCATTAGGTAGAATAGAAGAATACAGAGAGCACTGACGACTAGATACAGTTTGGGGTTCAGAATCCAAATTGGGTAAGGAACACATCACACAGGTTGTCAGCCAAGTTCAGTAATTCAGAATTCAAGCAAAGTGAGAAGGAAATTCACACAGAAAGAATAAGAGTCTAAGTAACTTTGCAGGGGATCCTCAAGAAAGGAACAGCATCGTTTGTAGTATTAAAAAAAAAACAAAATGAACCTGAACAGATTTGTTACCCTCTAGAACTTGATGGTAAGACCCTTTTGCTAAAATCACCATTTTCTGAGTCATAGAGTGTGGAGAAATCAAGCCTGTAATGCCCTAAAAGCTTCATCCCTACAGACTAGTTTTTACAGAGCCAGAAGAAACTGTTGATTCTACTGGGGGAGAAAAGAAATCCAAAGTCTTAACCCAGCTGTGAACCTTGTAAGCAAGATATGCCCATTGGTGCAATAGTGGCATGAATGTTTTGTGAGCAACCAATCACTTTCTGATTGAACTTAAGGTCCACTCCACAAGATGGAACTCATGCCTGGTACTGTTAACTAGGCCAAGAGCCCATGGTTGATAAGTCATAGGCCCTATGGGAAAACCTACTACTATTATTTTGCTAAATGGACATAGTATTAAACTACCTTCTGAATACTTAATCTTTATACCTAGTACCCATATATTAGTGAATCTCTCAACATTGTTTATAGAAGCTTCTTTTTCCAGTAGATGGTGGTTAGTACAGAGACTGACAACTGGTCATAGAACAGAGAGTAGAGACTCTAGAGTACTCAGCTCTAAATGGGACATCTCTCCCATACTCCATCTCCCCAAGGCTCAGTGATCTTTGTGGAGGAGGGGACAGAGGCTCTATACCCATATACATACTTGCATCATTAAGTGGGTTTAAAAAAGAGCACATGAAGTTGGGAGGGAAAACTGGTGGAGGAATAATAGGAAAAGTTGGATGGGAGGGATTGGGAATAGATTTGATCAAAACTCATTATAT
>NW_008360304.1:2406067-2517211 GCF_000622305.1 Nannospalax galili | reverse complement strand
TTGGGAGTAAATTTGATCAAAACTCATTTAATTCATGTTAAAAATTTTTAAAAATTAAAAAAAAAAAAAAAAGAGAGAACCCAAGCAGGATGAAGATACTATCAACACAGCAGAGGATGTCAAATCAGAGTTTAAACAAAAGTGAGGAAAGTATATGGAGGAGTAGCCTGATGTGGATTGAAGAGGGCCCAGCAGGCTCAAGCTGTCTACATATAAGAGTTGTCTTGGAATGGATATTGAGAACTGGAGTATGGTTTTGTTTTGCTTTTTTTGTTGTTGTTTTTGTTTTGCTTTTTTTAAAGGTATCCACAGTGCATTTTCATTAGAAAATCATCTTAATGACACAGCTGTATTGACTCTTCTCCACTGAAAACTCAGTACTGTTTACTTCAGCACATATACCACTTCTGCAGAAGAGTTGTATATCTATGCACCATTACAACAATTGACAGTTTACTGTAGTACAAGAAAATAGGACTTAACTATAAATAAAAATAGCTTTTTTTGGCAGGACTAGAGTTAAGTATGAGTCATATATTGAATTTCATTTTAAAAAGAAAACAAATGAAGTCTTAGACTACAAAATAGAAATGTAAACTCAAAACAGATGGTTATATATGCAGGTTAGGTGGTATCATGTTAACATACTTAAGTATTAACAAATTGTAATTATCTTGAGGAAGGTAAATCAGGAGAACATAGGGACATAAAACCATTCTTATTATAAAAAAAAAAAAGTATAGATACCTGTGAAACTAGAAAAGAAAGCTGACTTGGAAGAGGTTGTCCTCGCTACCTTTTGAGAAACCAAAAAGTAAGAGGTGTAAGGAGGCAGATTTTGACCCAGGGAAGAATGTCCAACAGTTATGGCCGCATATAAGTGGAATCATTTGTTACACCAGAATCTTATCTTTTTTTTTTTTTTTTGTCTTTTTGAGACAGGGTCTCCCTGTAGCCCCAGCTGTCCTGGAACTCACAATGTAGACCAGGCTGGCCTTGAACTCACAGAGATCCACCTGCCTCTGCCTCCTGAGTGCTGGGATTAAAGGCATGCGCCACCACGCCCGACCATAATTTATTGTTTTATGTGTTTATGTACTGCTTGGATGATACTGTGAAGGCAGTTCTTACATGGAAAGGGAAGTTTGATTAGATGAATTCCAGCATTCATTCCAACTGAAGATTCTTTGATTTCAGAGTAAACTCTTAACTAAACTGAGATCTCTTTAGTTAATTGTGACAATGAAAATCTTCATTTTAACAATATACCTATGCAGAGGCCCATTTTATAAAGTAAGTGAGCTGACAAATGGTTATTGCTTATAATAGACCTATAAACAGAATGTTAGTGTCTTAATAATAATAGCCATTACTGATTAAAAAGCACTTAGGAAAAAAAACTTCCCACTACAATTTATGAATCTTAACAATGAAACAGTGCTGCTGCTGCTTCTATCTCTTACATAACCTTGTTTACTGTAATTGTCCAAGAAATGTTAACTTCCATTTTATTTCCTTAAAAGCAGAAATTATCTCTTCATCTGATTGTCTTCTAAAACATGCATTTTATTTAGCAACTATTCTGTTTTATTAAATGAACTACTAAAATACTTTTAAGTTTTTTAATTTATATTTTTTATCTTGTATGAATGAATTCTTTGCCTGCATGTGTGTAAGTGCACCACATATATGCAATGCCTGCGGAGGCCAGAAGAGGGCATCTGAACTGGAGTTAGGGACAGTTGTTAGGTGCTTTGTGGGTACTGGAAAGCCTATGGGAGACACTTCTCATTTGAACCACCACATTCCACTCCCTGGCCCCTATAGGCACATATCCATATCATAATGCAAAATGCATTTAGTCTAACTTTAAAAGTCTCCATGGTCTTTAAGAGTTTCAACACTGTTCAGTAGTCCATAGTCTTTTCTGAGACGCAAGACAGTCTCTTAATTGTAACCACATACAAATCGAAAAGCAAATTAAATACTTCCAACATACAATGGCACAAAATATGTTCCAAAAGGGAGGAATGGGGCCATAATGAGGAAATACAGTGTTAAAGAAAATCAGGCAGCTGAGAAATCAAACATCTTACCCATAGGGTTGGAGGGCTCACCACTTTTTTTCATGCGAACCCAGATGAGGTAATGCACCAAAATTCTGGGCAACTCCCTGACACCCCCAGTTTACTTTGCAGATTTTATAGAGTTTTTGCATGTCATCTTTTAGCAATCATTTCATAGGTGTGTTTAAACAATAATTTCCCATAATTTACAACTTAGTTACCTATATGTCACAATAGACATAAGACAATTTCAGGAAATTCTTTTCATGATTAAGCAGTTAAAAGATGACTACAAAGACACACTTACTGGAAGCTAGTTAAACATTCTTACAACAGAATTTAGTAAACAAGACAATTGCAAACAGGGGTCAGATCAGATAACTGGTATTTCTGGTTTCCTGAGTTCTCCACTGTTAGTTCTACTCTGTCAACTATGGTTAAGTGTTTACTAAGTAAAGCAGTAAAATTACAGCTACTTTGCCCTAAAACACAGAGAAATATAAATTCAGGTAAGAGAAAGTGGGCATACAAATCATATATTATTAGTGATAGTATTAAACACACAGATTATATATCTTTCCTCTTAATAAAACTGGAACCCAGCAGAGCAACACTGAATCTTGTTGCTCCATGTTCAGTGGTACTTCCAAGGGACTTAGATGACTCAGCACTTCCAGCTTTACTGCCTGCAACATACATCTCACTCTTAGGTTGGTTCCTGTATGCAGCTCTCCTTGGCATATGTCTGCTGGCTCTGTCATCTCCAACATTTTATTTTCTCTACAGCAACCAGGCTTTATCTTTGAAGCTTCTCTCAATGGCATCTCAATGCTTCTTGGCCTGTCAGGGCCTTCTTTACACAGAGACTCCCCTGATATATGCTGCCTGGTCTCTGTGGCTCTTTGGAACCTTGCAGGAAGAATTAAAGAAATCTCCCCTCCCCCTTGCATCTTTCATGCCTCTAAAGACAGTATCACACAAAGGATACTACCAAGTTCAGCTGCCAGCTTAGGAGGGACCTTGGAACTTCCTTTGGCTACTTTAGCACCAGCTTTTGTAGTTTGTGGATTTCTTAAAGCAGAAAATCCCTTAGGCTTTCTCCTTTCACTGGTTGGAAGTTTAGCTGGGTGGGGTCTTTTCCTTGAGGGCACTCTTTCCATTGTTCAGTGAGCAGGACACCTCTCCTTAATGGCTCTAATCTTTTCAACAATTAAGCTTTCTAGTGCTATTTTTCTGTCCAAACTATACATTTTTTTATTTCTTCCTGCCCCTCTTGCTCTTTTTCATTATACACCTGCCAGAATTTATCAGTAATAACTAGGCTACAAATTCAGTATTAGGCTCCCCTGGAAATTACCTCCATTGAAGAAATTAGTCCATTGCTTTTTAGTTCAACCTCAGGCAAATTCTTAGGTCTCAGGCTGAAGGCAGCCAGATTCTTTCTTTACCAAAATATCACAGGAATGACCTCTAGCCCAGTTGCTTTTAAGTCCTCATTTGCCACTGGAAGTACACTGCTCTCAGCAGGCTCCTACTAGAATAGCTGGTTAAGTTCTACTTACAGCATTCAATAGCTTTTCTAGTCCAAACTTCCAAAATCGTCCACATTCCTCAAAAGCAAACAAACAAACAGAAAATATCATCAGGTTCTTCATAGCAACAACCCTACTCTGTGGTACCAACTTCTGTATTAGTTACTTTTCTATTGCTGTGATAAAACACCATGACCAACTTATAGATAAAAGAGCTTATTTGGGCTTACAGTTCCAGAGGGATAAGAGTCCATCATGGCAGGAGGCAGAAAACTGAGCAGAAAACTGAGGGCTCACATTGTCAATCAGGCACAGGAAGCAGAAGGCAAAACTGGAAGTGAGGCAAGGCTGTGAACTGTCCACAATCACCCCCAGTGATGTGCTTCCTCCAGCAGGGCTGCACCTCCCAAATTTCTGCAAACAGCACCACCGGCTGTGCCAAGCATTCAAATACTATGGGAAACATTTCTTATTCCGATGACCACATTCCACTCCCTGGCTCCCATAAGCGCATGGCTTTTCTAGCTCAAACTTCCAATGCCTCCCTCATGGTCTCTCCAATACCCTAGACTCTGAATAATCTCCTGATTCTTGCTAGGTGTATTGGGACTTATTACAAAGACCTCTGAAATTTATCAGCAGTCAAGTGTCTATTGTTGTACTTTGTAGTTACAACTTTTTGCTGCAGTTAATATAACTAGAAGCATAAACTGTATAGACTTTTTCTAAATTCACAGTAATAAAACTTTGAAAGAAATAACAGAATATGTGAACAGAATGTAAATGATTTAATGGTACATTGTTAAGGCACCAGATTAAGAGTGAGGTGGCCTGTACTCTAGAACAAGCAGGAGGTGCAGGAAAGAAAACACATTTTACCCCAAAATAATGAGCTTTGTAATATATGAAGCTATTAAAAGGGTTAGGAATGATCATTTCCTCATCTATCTTTATAGGTAGTTAATACATATAGTGGCTTTTCACTTGGTGACTTGGTAGTGCTATTAAAGAGAATATTAATATCTCTTGTGGGGGTTTTTGTTTTGTTTTCAGACAGGGTCTTACTCTGTAGCCCAGGTTGGCCTAGAACTGACTCTGTAGCCCAGACTGACCTCAGACTTTATAGTTCTCCTGCCTCAGTTTACCAGGTGCTAGGATTACCACCATGAGCAGCACTTCATCTGGCTTACATTTAATTTCTTTTGAGTGGATGTTTGGAATTGATGCCTTTGAAGGCTCTTTGTAAGCTTAAAATTCTATAATTCTATTGCCTTGGCTAAATTATGTAATTCTGACCATCATTTTACTCTATGTAAAATTAGATTGCACAGTTCCTACATGTTTATGTATTCATAATCATGCTATTTTAATCATATCTTAAATTTATTTTAACATGGATATCACTATTCTGTTTGTTTGTTTTTGGATGTAGGGTTTGATGTAGAACTGATTGAACTAGATATATACATAGCTAGGGATGACCTTAAACTCTTGATCCTTCTCTCTATACCTCCCAAGTGCTAGAATTATAGGCATGTGCAATAATGCATCCAGCTTGTGGGGAGGGATGTGTCATTTGTTTGTATGTTTTGTTTGTGACAGGGTCTCACACTATATTCCAGATTGGCCTAGAACTCACTGTGTAGCCCAGGTTGGCCTCAAACTCATGGCAATCCTCCTGCCTCAGATTCCCAAGTGCCGGGATTGCAAGTGTAAGCCACCATGTCCAGCTTTACGGGGTTTTTTTTGGGGGGGGGGGTTAAGGACTACCAGCATGTCCACTGACTTGTCTTTACTGCAAATCTCAGTAATTTAACAAAAAATTTTAAGTTCCACTGAAATAAGTAACTCAAGTTAAAATGATATGTAGTAGTTTCTCATTCCCACATGAATAGGCATTATTAACTTTCTTATTAACAAAATAAACTCTGGAGAAGTTATTATGTACTTTATACATTGCTTAGAAAATCTTAACTGCCATAGGAAATGCTTTATAGGCAAATATTTCTCATACTGTTGGAAATCAATTATATTAAAACATTTACCTTTTATAGTTCCCTTTTCTGGATGGAAACAACAGTGCTGTTAGAGTGGCTCAGAATACAGATTTTCAGACTTTAATTAGTCTTATATATAAAATGAATCAGAACAGATAACCCACTCATAAATTCAACACATTTCTGTTTAATGAATATGACTTACCCTGAGTGCTTTCTGTAATAGCCCTGAGTTATCCCAGTAAGGCTACTTAAATGTTACTTTTCAAGAGAAACTATGCCATAAATAATATGTATCGAGTTAAGGTAAAATTTCAACATTTATGTTAAAAAGCAAAATATAGACAAGCTGAATTTGCCTACATTTATTATGTTCTTAATGAGTAATATTAATAGCTTGTGTGTTTTTTGTTTACTCCTACCACACTGGCAACTCCTCAGTCTTTCTGATGTGTATTAACATTCAGGCTCTATAGCATATAGCAGTTAATGAAACAAGTTGGACACAAATGAACAAACAAATATTAAATGATTCCACTTCTTTTAGGTATTAAGCGTGGTCATGTTCATAGAGACATAATATTCATTGGTAGTTGCCAGGGTTGAGGAAAGGAAAAGGGGATTGTTATTTAGTGGGTACAGAGTTTTAGTTCTAAAGTAGGTAGTGGTGATAGATGCTCAGCCATGTAAATGTACTTAATACTGAACTGAATAGCTAAAGTGGTTAAAACAAAATTTTCACATATACTTTGCAACAATTATAAAGTTAATCTTATCCATTTTTACAAAAACTCTTTTTAAAGTAGAGAGACCCTGAAGCTAGAGCTTAAGTAATATGATAGAATTAAAAAATGGCCAAAGGTTATTGCACCTTGTTGTAAAGACCCTATATAATCCTTAAGACTGAATATGATGAATTTTATTTCTCTGATTGGGTTACACTCTGTGGTACAGTTGACTTTTAAGAAAGAGATATTAAGGGGTTGGAGAGCTGACTCAGTGGTTAAAAGCACTGGCTGCTTTTGCAGAAGACCTGGGTTCTGTTCTCACCACCCATATAGTGATTTGCAATGATCTGTAACTCCAGTTATAGATAAACCTTACCTATGTAAATCATAAAAGCTTTAAAAAGACAAGGCTCTCCTCAGCCAGGCGTGGTGGTGCACACCTTTAGTCAGTTGACCCCCCCAACACACAGAGGCAGAGGCAGGCGGATCTCTGTGAGTTCAAGGCCAGCCTGGTCTACATAGTGAGTTCCAGGACAGCTGGGGCTACAAGGAGACCATGTCTGAAAAAGACCAAAAAAGAAAAATTAAATAAATAAATAAATAAGGCTCTTCTGGAAAGATGAGATTTGAAGCATGACAGGATATGCAACAGGTCAAGAGTTTCTCTGCTGGCTTTGAAGATGAAAGGATGGACCTGAAGAGGACTTTGAGTGTGCTTTAGGAACTGACTGTGGCCCCCAGGTGATAGCCACACAAGGAAATGGTTCCCTCATTCCTACAGTTCTAAGACTGACTGCCTCTAGAGCAGTGTGAGTTTGGAAGGGTCTAGAAGAGTCCATCAACCTCCAGATAAGAATATAGCCTATCTAACACCTTGTTTTTTCACTTTGTGAGAAAATCAGTCACACTAGGTCAGATTGCTGAATTTTAGAACTGTGAGCTAATTAGTAAGTATTCTACAAAGCAAATGTTTGTGGTAATTGTTACATAACAATGGAAAACTAAGACAAAGAGTATGAACTTGATTCTCTCTCTGCTCTATGAGTCATAAAGATGGCCTAGCTTACTCTGCCATCCTTAGGACTTTACCCTTGTATACTTGATCCAAGATGGCACACTGTCTTGCCCACATCCTAAACAGAAAAGAAAAAAGCAAAAGAAGAAAAAGAGATGTAAGATATTGACCTTGCTTTAAGAACTTATGCTCTCTCATTGGCTATAGCTTAGATAACTAAGTAGCCTTGGGATTCAGAGATGAATCTGTGAATAGTAAGAAATCAGTTTCAACTCTTTAGAAATAAGATACTTTACCTTCTAGTATACAATTTTGAGTGATTTTAAAAAAATATTTCAGTAGAAAACACATAGTTGAAGGTAACTAACCATCGTTGAACTACAAGTAGAGAACTTAGTTTCTTTCCCTGTTGTGATAAAATACTCTGACAAAAGCAACTTAAGGGAGAAAGGGTCTCTTTTAGCTCACAGTTAGAATACTAGCTCATTATGGCAGGGAGGTCAAGGCAGCAGGACGTAGGAGCAGCTGGTCATACTTCATCCACACTCAGGAAACGAGAGATGAGTGCATGCTCATAAGTGTTCAGCTTCCTTACTCCATTTACACAGTCCAGAATCCCCTGCTCAGGGATGGGCCTGCCCACTGGTTAAGATGTGGTATGTTTCCATATCAGTTAACATAATCAAGCTGATTCCCCACAAGCATGCCCAGAGGCCCATCTCCCAGGTGATTCTAGATGGTATCAGATTGACAGTTAACACCAAATACCCCAAGCACCTCATTAGTCCTTTGTTTTTGAGAAATAGATATGTAGACTCTATAGCCAGACCATGGTCCTGAGCCATTCTGTAATTGGTAACTGGAACAGTTTTTAAACCTGTCTCAGTTTCAGTTTCCTTGTACATAAAGTGAACAAAGTAGCTGCTTCACAGAGTTTGGAGGAGAATTAAATAGCCTAAATACATGTAGAAACCTTACAACAGTAACAGGTACAGTAATTGTTCAGTAGCCATTACATGGTATCATGTATACTAATTAGGTTAGAGTTATTCTCTCCTTCTTTTCCTATTACTTGAAGAACTGGAAGGAAGTGTCTTGGCAGATGGGTGTGCTGAAATAAATTCTGTTGTTAAATTCTGAAAGCAAATCAGTAAACACTGAATTTCTGTATGCATGTAGTTAGTAACAGGTGGTATGGACAAGAGAGAAGAATGTAGTAAAGAAGGAGTAGACTATTGTGTAATGATTTAGTGTTGTTATTGTTTGCAAAAGTCTGGTTTGGGTCTAAACACCTACTGTTGGTAGTAAGGTCCCTTGGTACAGGTAAAATTATTCTTGAGAAGTCAGAAATACCTTCATTTGAGTCCCAGATCCAACAGTAATTAGCCATGAAACTCAAGTCTCAGATTCCTTACTCTTTTTTAAAAATATTTTATTCATTATTTTATTTTATTTGTATGTATTGCCTACATTACGTAATTCCACCCATGTCATACAATGCCCACAGAGGCCAAAAGAGGGCACCAGATCCCCTGGAGCCAGAGTTACGATCAGTTGTTAGCTGCCGGGTGCCGGACATTGAACTGGGTCCTCTGCAAGAGCAGCCAGTGCTTTTAACCACTGAGCCACCTCTCCAACCCCTACAGTAGGAATTTTAGCAGCAGTTTTTAACATTGATGTGGTCAGAGAGCCTCTATAGTTTTGGTAGTAAGTAGACTTGTATTGGGTTTTGAAGAACTAAAAAGATTCAGTTCTCTCTCTCTCTCTCTCTCTCTCTCTCTCTCTCTTCTCTCTCTCTCTCTCTCTCTCTCTCTCTCTCTCTCTCTCTCTCCCAATTCAGAAGCTTCTCTCTCTCTCTCGTGTGTGCGTGTGTGTGTTCTATATGTGATTGTTCACACATGTATATGCTTCTGTGTGATTTTTGTTACAGAGAGCAATGGGAACAAAGATACAAAGAAGATCTCTGCTAGAATATTCTAGAGCATTTACTAAGCCAGGTCTATCTGGACTAGAAGGAGATTTCTAGTAGTAAAGCAAGAGAAGGCAAGGTTTGGGGGTTTGTTTTAGACTAGTAATTAAACTGTGAATGGGATATTCTTATAAAATACCTTTCTCTTTAACTGCAAAGTAGAAAGCCATCTTTTCCAATTCATTTTATTGAAAATACTTTTGAAATAACATGTAAATTGAGCCATGGTAAATAGAAAATACTCAAAACAATTCAGTCTTCCAGGTTCTAAATCATTGTAAGTATCAGTATTGATCACATTGTATTATAGCCATGGACTGAATTAAATAAATTACTCAATCTAGTTGTGTGGCCTGGAGGTTTTTGAATGATTCTTTAATTTAAATAAATTATTGCTAACTAAAATGTGCAGTCACTATTCTAAAACATTGGAGATTTAATGATGAACAGCCTGTGCCACCATGACATTTCTAGTCTCTTAGTGAAGACCAACTTGAGGAATTGCACAAAGTAGAAAGGCTATGGTTTAGAAAGTGGTAAGGGAGCTATAGCCACAGGATGAGTCTTGTCCTCTACCTTTTCCCTCTACAACATGGAAGATTTAAAAACATCTGTTAGAGTCTTGAAAAACATTGCTTTTAGTGAATATTAGTAAATATAGATGTACAGGAAAGAATTTAGGCATGCTTGCTTTGAGTGTTTGATAGAATTTACAGGTTTTTTTCTTTATATTTTCTATGTAAGTCAATAATTTTGGCAAATATGAATTACACAAATCACATAAATGATACTTAACCAATGTTAAATTATTTACTTTGATGGAATTTTTTATTTTTTGTTTTTTTGAGACAGGGTCTCCCTGTAGCCCCAGGTGACCTGGAACTCACTATGTAGACCAGGCTGGCCTTGAACTCACAGAGATCTGCCTGCCTCTGCCTCCCAAGTGCTATAAATAAATTTTTAAAAAATTAAGACTTTATGCTTATTCAGGATAATGGTGGACCATATAGTATTTATGATGCAGAGAAAACTAGTGACACCTAAAAACCAGGGGATAGGTGGGATAACAAACTTTTAAGTTCATAGTAATAGTCTATCAGTTTTCTGAAAACTCAAGAGGGTAAGAAAATGTCTACATTTAATATCTTAATATAGAACTAGCTTAAAGAATTCTGACAATGAGAAGGGCAGATAGGAAACCCAAAGCAAAGAATCTTTAATATTAAGAGTTTTGTCAACCTGGACAAGTATAGGGATAAGCCTGACTGTACTGAAGAAGATATATTTGTTTGGATTTTCTCCATTAAAACAGGCCATTTTTGAAGGAATTTTAAAGAAAGCAGTATTTATTACAAAATCTTTTTGTGATTTTATGTTTGTTTTCTTAATCCTGTGAAAGAATGTCTTTAAAAAGATGATCAGGAGGCTAGAGAGATGGCGCAGCAGCTAAGAACACTGACTGTTCTTCCAGAGGTCCCGGTTTTGATTCCTAGCACCCACAGGACAGCCAACAACCATCTATAACTCCGGTTAGAGGGGATTTGACCCTCTTCTGGCCCCTGCGTGGACATTGCATGCACATGGTACACTTATATACATGTAGGCTAAACACTCCACATAAAAAAATAAAAATGGCTGGGCGTGGTGGTGCATGCCTGTCATCCCAGCACTCAGGAGAGAGAAGCAGTCGGATCTCTATGAGTTCAAGGCCAGCCTGGTCTACATAGCAAGTTCCAGGACAGCTGGGGCTACAGGGAGACCCTGTCTCAAAAAGACCAAATAAATAAATAAATAAATAAATAAATAAATAAATAAATAAATAAATAAATAAATAAATAAATAAATAAATAAATAAATAAATAAATAAATAAATAAAATAAAAATAATAATAAAATATTTTTAAAAGATCACCTTTCTTACTAAAAACAAGGACACTCCAAAGTTAGTTCCAGTAAGAGAATTGCCTGGTCAGAGGAATAATAGATCATAAATACAAAGATCAGAGATCTACTTTAGCCTTACAGTAGTAACTCCTACCAAATTTTTAACTCAGGGAAGCACTTCTAAGCATTCTAGAAGAAATACAACCTTTCTACTTGCAAAACATAGCTGGGTAAGACTAGGATGTTCAGAGAATATAGAGTAGAGAGGAACTACCAAGAGTTATGTGTGTGTGTTTGTGTGTCTGTGCACACACATCTATGTGTGTATATACTGGAGTATGTGTGGAGGTCAGAGGTGGACTTCAGGTATCTTCCTTAGCCACTTTCCACCCTACTTTTTGAGTCAGGGTCTCTCATTGAATCTAGAGCTCACTGATAACTGCTAAGTTGCCTGACCAGTGAACTCCAAGAATCCTCCTTTCTCTGTCTCCCCAGCACTGGGATTATAAGTCCTCTGCACTTGGCTTTCTATTTGAGTGCTGGGGTTTGAGCTCAAGTCTTCATACTTACACAGCAAGCACTTTACTGAGTCATTGCCCAAGTCTCTGAAACTATGATGAATTTATGTAGTCTGATTCATACACCTTTATGTCTTTTGGAGAGAATGTCCTAGGAGACAGACCCCACCATTACTGCTTTCTTTCTTTGTGCAGCTACATGTCTGATGTGATGTGTTGCTTTTTTTTAACCTACCTATATGCAAAGAGATGGAAAGATAATCATTCTTTTCACGACAGACTTAGGATTCATCTTTTTTAATCTGTGTATGTTTTGAGACAGGGGCTTATTCTGTAGCCCAGGCTGGCCCAAGACTTATTAGGTAGTCCAGACTAACCTCAGACTCACAGCAGTCCTCCTACTTCAGTCTCCCAAGTACTGGGATTATAGGCATGATTCACCATGCCCAGTTTAGGATTCATCTTAAGTATTTTCAGATTCATCTTAAGTATTTTCAGGCTGGAGAGATGGATCAGCAGTTAAGAGCACTGGCTGTTCTTGCAGAGGACCTGAGTTCACTTCCCAGCACCCACATGACCACTAACAACCATCCATAATTCTAGTTCCAGGGGATCTGATGCCCTCTTCTGACCACCATGAGCATTGCACAACACAGATGCACTTACATCCATGTAGGCAATACACTCATACACATAAAATAAAATTTAAAAATAAATAAAATATTTTAAATATTTTTGTTTTCCTTTCCTTTTACCATAGCAGCAGGCATTAGGTATGACTTCATTTCTCAGAAAAGCGTTTCCTATATTTATAGAAATGTGGCTTTTTTACTCCTGGGTATGATTATGGAGTTGATAACATAAATAATTCATGCTACTAATACCATAAGAGTCATAAAATAATTCAGTGGTGGTAGTGGGAGAAATGCTTGGATGCCATTCTCTGTGGCACCAGAGGTTAGGTAACTATGCTAGACTCATGACTTTAACATGGAATCTTCTAATCCCAAATTTGAGCAATGACGTTATTTAAAGATATTGTTCTACCTTTAGAGAGTAAAATTTTAATCAAATTCAGTTTTTATTTTTCATGGTTTAAAAAATTCTCTTGCCATTCTCTTCTACTTCATTGCGTCATATCCTTCAACATTTTTAGAAAATCCCTTTGTTATTACAGTGAAATATCAACTGTTTTCAATATTTTAAAAAATATTTTATTATTTTTATTTTATGTGTATGTATGTATTATCTGCATGTAGGTAAGTGTCGTGCAATGCCCGCTGAGGACAGAAGAGGCTGTTGGATCCCCTGGGACTGGAGTTACGGACAGGTGTTAGCTGCCATGTGGGTTTTGGGATTCAAACCTGGGTCTTCTGCAAGAACAACCAGTGTTCTTAACCTCTGAGCCATCTTTCAAGCCCTGTTTTCAATATTTTAACATTTTTAGTTACAGTTTGTTGGAATTCTTCACCTATTTATACCCCTCTCCCATACTCAGGCCTTTGCCAGAACACATAAAACACCACTTCTAAATATATGTTCTTTTCCCTGGATAAAGCAATTTGCCACAAGTCTCTTACTATCCTAAAGGATAACTCATTCCCGAAAGACTTGGGCCCTTTCTCAAAGCCTAGGGCTGCCAAAGAATTAAGTTTGTCCAGATACATGTATAAGGCTAACAATCAAGCATGAGTAAGTCATTGTGTGCTTCTGGAAAAGATGATGCTTGAAGTAGAAGTTAGCCAAAGGATTAAAAAAAAGAAAAAGAAAAAGAGAACAAACAGAAAGCAGGAACTGGAGAGATGAGTCAGTACACTGGTTCTCTTGCAGAGGACCTGGTTTCAATTCCCAGCACCCACATGGCAGCTAACAACTGTCTGTAACTCCAGTTCTGGGGGATCTGACACCTTCTGACCTCCATGGGCATTGCACAACACTGGTGCACTTATATTCAAGCAATATGCTCATACACATAAAATTTTTAAAAAGCATAATAAAATACTGTAAAAAATAAAATACAGAAATATCTTTGAGGCAGAAGGAATGGTATGTATAAAGGTGGCGCACACCCAGGCTAGAGGAGGCAGAAAATGTATCATGAGAAATGTTGATTGGAGAGCAAAGTACAAGAGAGAATGGCTGAAAATTAGACTACAACTTACATATACCATTATATTCCATACTATACATTTCGTATTTATAACAGTGGATATAGCTCAGTGGTAGAGTGTATACTTAGCATACAAGAACAGGCACATCCAAACCAGACCAGGGACTATAACATACTTCACAGAGGATACTCACCAGGTGAGTCCTGTACTCTGCCTTTTCCTCCCCACAAATAGAAATTTTTAGTTTTGTCAGAGGCCAGTGAGATGGTCAGCAGTTACAGACACTTGCTGTGCAAACCTGGCAGCCTGTTTTCAGTCCCTGGAATCCATGTAAAAATAGAAGGAGAGAACTAACTCCAGAAAGTTTTCCTCTGATCTCTATATGTATACCACATCATGCCACATGTGCATGTGTGTTCACAGACATATACACAAAAAGTTTTGCCAGTTAGAGGTGTCATCTAATTTGGGTTTAGTCTCCAGCATAAAACATTTTTTTTTAATTTAAGTAATAAAAATTAAAATTAGGCTAGGTATATATGTAGTTTCGTGGCTTAGTGCTTGTCTAACATGTGCACATCCCTGGGTTAAACCTCAGTACTATAGAAAATAAAAACAGACAATTTAATATTAATATTTCAGATCTTGTCCTGAAAGAAATAGGGAATCACTGAAGGATTTTAGCAGAGAAGTAAGCAAAATAGCAGTACGAGTGAGATCCACAGGCTCTGTGGGGCAGCCAGAAGCTAGAATCCTTTGCAGATTCTGCAGTTATTTTGACAGAAAGCTAAATGACACTACCTTTCATCTGTATGAAAGGATATAGGAAACAGAGAAAATGAGGTAACAAGTTTATTTCTGAATATATTAGGATCAAATACTTTGATTTTGCTGTCCTTACTCATAACAAGGCCTTGGAACAGAAATAAAGATTTGTCAATATGTGATTTGAAGCCACAAGATACAAATGTACTCTTCAAGAAAGAATGTAGGATAAGAAGAAAAATATTTTATGTGGGGTAAGGAGAAATGTGGCATTTAGGGATGGGTAAAGGAAAAGAAAAGAAGATGACATTTTGGGAAAGAGATAGTCTTACTTTATCTAATCCCATTAAAGTTAGAACATTAGAGCAAACACTCCAGGATGTTAGCAGAGAGGAAAAGTCCAGTAAGTTTGTGGTGTTAAAAAAAAAAAAACTAGATTTATTTTCTATTAGGTTTTTCAGTGGGGTTAACATGCTATGATTCATTATAAATTTTTAAAATATTTTATTTATTATTTTTATGTGTAAGTGTGTATTGCCTGCATGTAGGTAAGTGCACCTGTGTCATGCAATGCCAGCAGAAGACAGAAGAGGCTGTCGGATCCCCTGGAACTGGAGTTATGGACAGTTGTTAGCTGCCATGTAGGTGCTGGGATTTGAACTCAGATCTTCTGCAAGAACAACCAGTGTTCTTAACTGCTGAGCCATCTCTCCAGCCCCTCATTATAAATTTTTAAGATGTGATTCATACATCATGTTTCAAACTCTTCTGAACATAAAATGCTTAAAACCATATTTTATAGAGCATGTTTTTAGAACCCTATCCTTGAGCAAATTCTTAGTTTCACTTACCAGCTTCTAAGTTTTAATACTCATCACTTACCTACATTCTTGACATTCAAGAATAAATGAGTGCATAAATATGTGTCACATCACTCTAGGGAGTGAAGGAAAACATCAAGAAAGGTAAAAGACAAGGGTTAGGGATTTAGCCAATGGGAGAATACTTGCCTATTGTGCTTAAGGCCCTGGGTTTGGTTCCTCAGCACCACAGGAAAATACAGAGGTAAAAGACAAAGATAGGAGATGTATTTGCAGCTTATCACTGAGAGCTACTTTCTTAACTGTGTGGAGCCCCTACAGGTAAAATGCAAGAATTGGCAAGGGATAGGAACGTGCATAGCAATAAAATGAAGAGTGAATAGCTCTTAAATGTGTGAATATTTCAACCTTTCTAAAAAGAAAATGAACAACATAATACAGTGACATATTATTTTCATCTCTCATATTGGAAAATATCAAGAAGTTTGATAACTTTGAGTGTAGTGTAAGAATATACATGAGTGTAAACACTAAGCACATTTGGTAACGTTGAAACCTAAATTCCACTCCTAGTAATTTATCCTACAGATACTGAGTATGAAATGATATTTTTACAATGCTGTTCATTATAGATCACTGTAATGACCAGATATTGGCAATAACTTGAATATTTATCAATAGGCAAATCGCTAAACAAATTATGCTACCTTCTTAGTAGGGACTGCATCTCTATACCAGCAAGAAAAGAACTATAAAATCCATTAAGGTACATAACACTATAGTTTTCAAAGAACACATAATTGCTTTAATATTCATAGCAGATCACTGAAAGGACTTACTAGAGAATAAGAATAACTTCTGGGGTGAAGAGACAACTCAAGTTAAGAGCACTTCTGCTCTTCCAGAGGACCTGATTTCAGTTCCCAGAACCCATATTGAGCAGCTCACAACTGCCTGCAGGCTCCAGGGGATTCAACACCCTCCCTTGGTCTCTTCAAGTACCCACACACCTGTGGTATATATGCATACATACACATAATTTTTTGTTAATCTAGAAAAAGAAAAGAATGATTTTCTTTGGGAGGTAACATACATATACACACATACATATATGCACATGTATATATGTATTTGGAGAAAGAGGGAGGAGAGAGAAAATGGATATATGTTCTGGGAGACTAGATTGTAAATGTATTTCATAAGCCAGGTATAGTGGCACATGCCTTTAATCCCAGTACTCAGAAGGCAGGAGCAGGTGGATCTCTGAGTTTGAGGCCAGTCTGGTCTACACAGTGAGCTCCAGGACAGCCAAGGCTATGTAGTAAGACCCTGTCTTAAAAAAAGAAAATAACAAGTAAATTAATTTCATGGCCACAAAGAACCTGGAAAAAAGCCTTGTCCTCTTGATCCACAGAAACAGGCTCAGCTTCTCAGTCTGGTAGTGTTTGAACCTGAAGGGAATGAAAGGAAGATGAAGCTCGTTCCTCTTTCTTTGTGGGATCTTGACCTACCCCTTTGCATTCTTCAGCATCTGCCTTTAATCATTTCTCCAGTTTAAGGTCATGATACCTGAAAAAAGATTTGAGGTATATAGGGTTTATATGAGGCAGTACAGATGATTCAAATGCATAAAATCATGATAGAAAATGTAAAGTTTTATAACCTAGTCTTTGCTTGATGAAAACTGATACATAGTAAAAAGGTACAGAAATAGTTTCAGTACTTCTGTGAAATATCTACTAGTTGAAAAATCTGAATTTAAGAATCATCTATGAAGGACTATGAAGACAAGTGCCTCCACGATTTTTATGTTTTGCAGATTTTCTTTCAGGTGATTAGCTATTTAAGAAAAAATCTTAGGCCTAGGGAAAACTTGGGTTTTTTTTTCTTCTTTTTCTTTTTTTTTTATATAGGTGCTAGAAAGTAAACTCAGTGCCTTGTGTATCCTACACCCCATGCTCTATAATATTTCTACAAGAAACAACACAGGCTAAAGAAGTGCAGTGAAAACAAGTGTCCAGGGGTATGAGAAAGGGCCTTGGGCATGTTTTCAAGTCAGACAGCTCCAGTTCATGGCTCCTTTTGGCTTTCCAGTCCTCTAGGAAGTGGTAATCTTTGAGGAGAACATAAACTAAAATAAAGAATAATGTTGGGAGTGTATAGGCCTAGTCTCTTTTCTGGAGAACCTACAACAGTATGCAAACATTTTGTGGCAAGCAGCCAGGTTTCCATTCCTGTTACAGAAGAGATTTCAATTCTCTGTGGGTACATGTAATTTGAGACGATATTTTAAAACTTTACATATGGCAGCTCATAAATGCTGTCTTCTCATATCCCATAATGACCGTAAAATGTTAACATTTTTATGTCCAGAAATAATAATAAAATTAAAACAATTAAAAGACCTAAGAAGAAAGATAGTCAGAAGACCTCAAGATTGCAGTGAGTTGTGAGACCGTGTTCTGAATCTAAATGGTATTTGTCAAGCAGAATGTTATGTAAAATACTAACTGCATCATCTGATTAAAACTTTTCTGAAGTGCCAGGCTACATAAGCCATTTTTCATGTAACATATTTGGCTGGTGAACCCTTAAGACATGTTTTGAAAGGTCCGGACCTTAAACCACAGAAGCTGTGAGGAATCTTAAATATAGAGTGCACTCTATGGGAAGTCTACAATTTAAAAAGCTGTTGTGCTTTAAACAAGAGAAACCTAGCACAATCTTTTCAGTGCTGCAGTACTGATATAATGCAGTCAGCATGGTAGGTGACTAGTCTGCCCAGTCACTTGGACACTTTTTTTCCCAAATCTCTATGGCCTTAATGTTTGATCCTGACAGGATTTGCGTCACTGATCCATATCACTTCTGTGTGATGTCAGTGTGTGGGTGTTGAGTTCGTGAGACATAGTTAACCTAATGTAATACAGTAAATCCCAAGTACTGTTTCCTACTAGAATAATAAAGAATGATTCATCATTAAAGTGGTACTAAAAGTAGTAGTGTTCATAGCCTACTCTATCCCTATATTGATATTACAGCCTGTAGATTTCTAACATGCCACTAAAAATAACTTCTTCTTTAGAAATGGTTGGTAAACAGGTCTCCTGCCATAAGTTTTCTATTTATGTGTAGTTCAATTCAATGCAAAAGATAGATTCTAACCATATTTATTGCTTGCTTTTCCTGAGTTGAGCAAATACTCACCCCAGATAGAGCATCAACAACAAATCAAAGAAATGATTTCATGCAAGTGTAGTTTGTGAGCCAGTGTGTTTATTGACTTACTTAAGGAGCATGGGTAAGGGGGTTACTTAACAGGAGCACAGATGATTCACAGAAAGCAGATCACTGAAAAATTCCATCATTAGGGATGACCTCAATTAAGAAAGCTGCACAGGGGCTGGAGAGATGGCTCAGTGATTAAGAGCACTGGTTGTTCTTGGAGAAGACCCAGGTTCAAATCCCAGCACCCACATGGTGGCTAACAACTGTCCGTAACTCCAGTTCCAGGGGATTCAACAGCCTCTTCTGTCCTCCGCGGGCATTGCATGACACGGGTACACTTACCTACATGCAGGCAATACACACATACACATAAAAAAATAAATAAATAAAATTATGTTTTATTATTTTTATTATTTTATGTATACGAGTGTATTGCCTGCATGTATGTGAGTGCACCCGTGTCGTTCAATGCCATGGAGGTCAGAAGAGAGCTTCGGATTCCCCTGGAACTGGAGTTAAGGACGGTTGGTAGCCCCCATGCCAGTGCTGGGAATCAAACCCGGGTCCTCCGCAAGAGCAATCAGTGCTCTTAACTGCTGAGCCATCTCTCCAGCCCAATAAAATATTTTTTTTAAAAGCTGCATAATTGAGTCCTCCCTTCAGTTGACTTTCCATTTCCTATATAGTCTAGCATTCCCTCACACACTCAAGACCACTTTCAGCTGGGAGTCAGACAGGGATGGTGGGCGGATCCAAAATGAGCATCTAGTAACCCTCCCTCTTCACCTATGAGGCATATATTAACAGCTTCCTTACCACTACCATAGACCTAGCTGTCCCTATATTGGCTTGCTTATTTCACTGCCATGACTGCAAGCCAAGGGTTATCTCTGTTCAGTGAAGGCCACTGGTCATGTCAGGCCCTGAAGATATATATGGTTAATTCTTCATTACATCTTCATTACGGTACATCTAAGTGCATAGAAAACCTAATTATAGATGTTTTCATTTACTTTTATGCAGATAAATAAATTTACTCATAATTCTGATCATATTTAGGCCACTAATTTATGTATTTTATATTATCCAAACTTTAAAATGGGTAATAAGTTTCCAGGGAAAAGAAAAGCCTCTAAAAATTGAACCATAGTAATAACCTTGATCTTTTCACTCTCTTCTGTGACTTCCTGCTTCATTTTGATTCCAAGTTATAATCACCAGCTTGTTAAATTCCTAGGTTAGAGGCCTGTGCTAATTGCTGTTTCATATGGATATATGTTGCCAGGTGTTTTGTAACCTTAAATAATCATCTACTAATAAGGTAGTCTTATACTCAAGTTTGTCTAGGTCATTCCTGTTTTATACCATTTTGGTATCTAACTGGCTTAATATTTGTCTCAGATTTATTATTTTTAACAGAATAATGTGGCTGACCACTATTCTACAATTCCTACTTCTGACTTCATCTCCTTTAACAAGTAGTTTATCCATCTTTGGAGTTTACACTTTAGTTTTTGGGTTTTGTTTTCCCCTTTAGTTTGTTTTCACTTTTTTAAATATTTTATTTATTTTCTGGGTATGAGTTTATTGCCTGCATGTATGTAAGTGCACCCATGTCGTGCAGTGCTCACAGAGGCCAGAAGAAGGTGTTGGATTCCCCTGGAACTGGAGTTAAAGACAGTGGTTAGCAGCCACGTGGATGCTGGGAATCAAACCTGAGTCCTCTGCAAAAACAGCCAGTGCTCTTAACCACTGAGCCATCTCCTCCAGCCCTTTTAGTTTGCTTTTAAATTTTAAAAACAACCAGTATAAACTGATCTCTTTTCCGGACTTACCACAAAAGGAAGTCAAAGACAGCAAATAAAGATTCTTGACAGTAAAACAAAGTGCACTTAATGTCTTAGTCTGTGTTGTATTGCTATAACATACTACTTTAGACTGAGTAATTCGTAAAGAACTATGTTGTAGTTTTAGAGTCTGCAGTGTCCAAAGTTAGTGGCTTTGCTAGTTTCGTTCTCTATTGCTGTGATAAAACATTGACCAAAAGCAACCTGGGGAGGAAAGGGTTTGTTTTAGCTTACAGCTTCCAGGTCACAGTCCATCAGTGAGGCCTGTCAAGGTAAGAACCTGGAAGTAGGAGCTAAAGCAGAGACCATGGAGGAACACTGCTTACTGGCTGCTCCCCTGGCCTGTGCTCACCCTGCTTTCTTATACAAGCCAGGACCAACTGCCCAGGGGTGACACCACTCACAATGGGCTGGGCCCCCTCACAACATTCTGCAATTAAAAAAAAAAAAAATTCTCACAGACAAATCCACAGGCCACTTTAGTAAAGAAAATACCCTAATTCAGGAAGTTCCCTCATCCTAGGCATGTCAAGTTGACAACTGAAGCTGTCCAGCACAGTGGTCAGTATCTAGTGAAGGCCTTTTTACTGCATCATATTATGACTGAGGTTATCACATAGCAAGAGACAAGAAGCATGCCAGCTCGTGGCCTTTTCCCATCTTTTTATGAAGCAACTCCCTAGCTATAATGAACTCATCCTACTTACCTCCTAAATGCCCCTCCATACTTTATCTACATATGCATAATTGATTAAGTTTCCAACAAAAATTTGGAAGACACCTTCAAACTAAAGCACTCAGATATAAAGGACTAGGAACTAAGTCCTTTCTTTCCTGGTGGCAGTAGTGAAACTGATGCTGTTGCCCCTGCTGGCCACTTGATGTCAGCAGGCCGCTATTGGAGGAATTTGAGAAGCTTGTAGGTTAGGTGAACATAAAATGCATGCAAGCAGTAAAATCTAAATACTCTTGCTGCAATTTTTATTTTTAAAAATGGAATTTTTTAGCCGGGCATGGTGGCGCACACCTGTAGTCCCAGCACTTGGGAGGCAGAGGCAGGCGGATCTCTGTGAGTTCAAGGCCAGCCTGGTCTACATAGTGAGTTCCAGGACAGCTGGGGCTACAGGGAGACCCTGCTTCAAAAAGAAAACAACAACAACAACAACAACAAAAAAAACCCAGGAATTTATTTTCACTTATAACTATTATGTTTATCATTTGACAATGCCTTTTGTTTTATAATCAAATGTTACATCACCAATGAACAAAAAAATGAGGTCAAAATTAGTGAAATATTCACAGGAGTTATAACTGAAAAAAATTAAATGAGACTTGTTTGTAAAAATATCTGAAGCTAGGCAGGGTGTGGTGGCACACGCCTTTAATCCCAGCACTTGGGAGGCAGAGGCAGGCGGATCTTTGTGAGTTCAAGGCCAACCTGGTCTACATAGTGACTTCCAGGACAGCTGGGACTACAAGGAGACCCTGTCTCAAAAAAGACCCCCAAAAAAAAAATCTAAAGCTATTATGGTATCTGTAAAGGAAAACATTTGGACCAATATTTATTTCAATAAGATAAAAGTAGAAATATAGCCAGGTGTGGTGGCACACACCTTTAATTCCAGGAGGCAGAAGCAGGCAGCTTGCTGTAAGTTGAGGCTAGCCTGATCTACATAATGAGTTCCAGACCAGCTGGGGCTGAGACCTCATTTAAAAATCAAAAAGAAAAAAATGTAAATTTCCTCCAGTTAGTAGAATTGACTCAAACTTAACAGTCAAAAACCTTACAGAGTTTTCTTCTTTATAAATTTTTTTAAAATTTATTTTTATGTGTATGAGTGCTTTGCCTATATGTATCTATGTGTACCACATGCACACAGTGCCCATAGAGGCCAGAGAGGGTGTTGGATCCCCTGCAACTGGAGTTACAGCTGGTTCTTAACTGCCATGTGAGTGCTGGGAATGGAACCCAGATCCTCTGCAAGAGCAGTCAGTACTCTTAACCTTAAGCCATGTCTCCAGTCCTGAGTTTTAATATGAACATAATCTTATACTATTATAGAAAAGTGCCAGTTGAAGGTATTAGCTACTGTAAGATGCAGCAGTCACCAGCAGTTTTATGAAATACCTCCAGCATTGGGCAGGCACTCCTGATATATATGTACACACACACATATATATAAACTAATGAAAAGACATGGATATTGATATTTGTTTTCCCTCTCTCCACCCCCAGAGGATGTGAACATAGATTTTTTTTCACTCCAAATAGGGTACCAATGATAGACCAAAGAAATGATTCTGCCCAATTCTAGCTTTATTTGGGTTGCTTACAGGATCATGGGTGACACAAAGGCAGCTGCATCACCAAATACCCCACCCTGATGACTCATGAAAGCTGCATCCCAGAGCTCCCTGTACAGCTTTCATTTCCCAGTCAGATTCACTGGGAAGAGTCTCCTCTCTGGAGCCATTGCTTACTGCTTTTATTTGGGGAAGGGCCTTATGAATCTTGTAACTTTATGAGCCTCCTTCTAGAAGGAAATGTTTCACTGAGGAGGAAGTAACAGCATTCCACCTCTTTTTCTCTGCTATTTACATTTTTGTCAGACACACAGGCAGGCACACACACACACACACACACACACACACACACACACACACACACAGTTTCCTGGGCCTTGGAGGAAGTGGCGAGAATCTCATTTTTCTCAGTTTTTGGCTGAGCATTGGGCCACTATGCCACAGCAACAGCCACTTGTGTTTAGAGTGTTTGTTTAGGCTCTGCACAAACCTATTGCAAGAAAAGAAGTTTCCCTCCATGAGTAACTGAGATTGATGGCACCAGTAATCTGTGGGCATAAATGTTTAGAAGACAGTTTGACAGGCACATAACATTTAACAAAACAGCAGCAGCCAAGCCCTTTTGTTTGCTTTCTGTATCATAGTTGTCATTGATTCCTCAAAGACTTGACTCTGTAGTGTACTATTCTTACTGTTCTCACAGTTACCACTAATTGAAATGCTCAGCATCAATGATATGGTCCCTATAATTAAGAAAATAAGAGTATACTTATGTTTCCTAAAGTTCTTATTGCATTGATAATCTACATCAATTTTCCTGTAGGAATAAACATAGAAGATGCATTGAAAGCATCAGTTTATAGAATGTACTTTGCACTATGAGCATATTTTTCATTTTCCCATCCTTGTCTGATCGTGACAGTTGTAGCAAACTTAAAAATGTACCTGCTTTTTATTTGCATAATATTACCTCAGATACTTTGCACAAAGCTCTCTAAAATTGGTAGCATAGCTTCCATGTTTGTTGTTGAGACTTCTTCATAACACATGACTACATTAACTAGTGTTTTTTAAACTGTTGATTTTCAGGAAGAAGCTCCACTACCTATTGTGGCTGGTGTTGCTTACATATTCTATTGTGAACCAAGCCCTGTTGTGCTTTGCAACTATGAACTCATGTAGTCCTCCTTATATCCACGTGAAGTACAATAAGTGTTGCTTCCATTTTACACTGACAAAAGCAAGATACAAGATGTTAACCTTTCAGGTTGCATAGCTGTAAGTGGCCATAGACTTTGATGGGGTGGCCTCACAGTCTGTATTCTTCACCACTACTTCATGCTGCTGTTTAGGATATAACAAGAATTAAAAATCACAATAAAATGAATGATAAAGGAGCACAGAAATGCAAAAATTCATCTGAAAATTTTTTGTTTCAAACAGAAAGAAGAATATAGTTCACTTAGTACTGACAAGAGTAGTGTTATTTTATCAGCTCAAGTGTAACCACCTGGCTGATGGGCGGTTAGCAATAAAGAGTCAATTTCAAGTTTTTAAGCAGAGGAGAAAACAGACTTGGTTTTCAGATCACTATAGCAATAGTGTGAGAGGTGTGTTCATTGCAAGGGACTGGAGGGAAGGAGATCCATTAGAAGAATACTGGAATAATTCTAGCTTATTGCTACTGTGTCAGTAGCATTAGAGTAGGAGAGAACAGGAATTTGAGAAGTATTTGTGGAACAAAGCAGAACTTCCAACCAGCTAGTATGGGACATGAACAGGGAAAAAAATCTAGTGTTACTCTTAAATTTCTATGTTGAGATAGAACTTAAACATCATAGGAAAATAGACTACTAGTAGAGTAAGTATTGATGGGAAATTAACTGATTTTGAATTTCATATGGATTGGATATTATGGGCCTAGAGCTTGTGAAAAAGAACTGGGTGAGGTACAGAATCATAAGCTTTCACGAGTGTAAATAAGATCATCTTGAGAGATCATGCAGAATAACAAAAAGAAGCAGGCGAGCAGCAGAACTCCTAGGAAAACAACACTTGAAAGAAAAATAGAAGACAGGAAGCCACTAAGCACTCGGAAGGCATGATCAGGAAGTTGAAGATCAAGGAGGGACTAGTGTTGTGGATTGAATAGTAGGGAGAATCAGGTTTGTCTGCAATGCTGATTAAATTTGACAAGAGTTTGATCTTAGTGACTGCTGCCAGTGTAATCTCAGTAGAGTGGTCTGGGCCAAAAAGCTTGATGGTGGTAGGTTAAAATGTTATTTTGTTTTGCTTTGGGTTTTGTTGTTGTTGTTGTTTTGTTTTGTTTTTATCTTTTTGAGGCAGGATCTCCCTATAGGTCCAGCTGGCTTGAATCTGCCTGCCTCTGTCTCCTGTGTGCTTGGATTAAAGGCATGCATCACCACCCCCTGCCTCTTCATTTTATTTTTTTATATGTATGAGTGTTGTGCCTGCATGTATGTAAATGCATTCATATTATACAGTACCTGCAGAGGACAGAGGAAGACATCGTATCCCCTGGAACTGGTGTTACAGATGGTTGTTAGCCACAATGTGGGTGCTGGGATTCTAACCCAGGTCTTCTACAAGAATACCCAGTGTTCTTAACTGAGCCATCTCTCCAACCCCCCACACCTGACTCTTGAAATGTGATTTTTGAAGCCTTCTGTCTCATATGGTAGTCTGGATGCTCTGGAGAATCTTTCTGTTCTAAGTCAAGGTCTTCCATAAAATGATTTTCGTTGCATTACTGTACTCCCAAGAAGCAGCTTGACCTAAAGGATGGAGAACAGGAAACAGTTTATGGACTGTTGGCTACCCGTTTGGATTAAGGTGGAATCAGACCCCCCCCTTAATACTTTACCCAGACGTTAGTTCTTGAGGCCTTACATGGGTAAAGATAAACACAAAAATAATAAAGGAGATTAACTTTATAACTGTAGAATAGAGATTTCTTTAGACATACACAGTGCTGTCCAACACTAATGTTTGACTCCCTCCAATTAGGAACTTTTGAATGTCATCATAAAATATATGAAAAACAGGAGAAAGATATGCATAGCCTAAGGAAATAGAATCTAGAAAACTCAAATCTCACTAAGCTATTTTAAAAAGAGAACCCAGTAGAAAAAATAGGATGAAAAGCATAAAGTGGTTATATAAAATAAGAACAAAGTAAGATTGGTCAAATTTTGAAATCTGAATGCTAATAATAGACTGATTGGTAGAGTCTCTTATACATGGCTTGTTGAAAGGAATGTAAATTTCTATACTGGCACTGCCCTATGAAAAATAATATTAACATAACCCTAACATTCAACCTTCTCTTCCTGGGCATAATAGAGTAAATTAAAGAAAGATGTGAGCCAAGAGACTACAAAAATATGTTCACAGCAGAGATGTTCTATCTAAAGCATTAGATTCTATTCTATCTCTACTTTTACTCCTTTGGTAATATTTTCAAGAGTCATAGATTAAATGCTCATCTGCCAGAGACTATGGAATTTGTATCTCAGACTAAATGTCTCTTTGAATCCCAGAATAGTTAAACCAGAGATCTCTGCATGAAACCTACATTTTGATGCCTGCTAGACATTTTAAATATAGCATATCCAAATCTGAACATCTGATTATCCCTGGGTCTATTTTATCTAGTTTGGTGCTATTGTAATTAGCTGTGAATATTGCTGAGAGTATTCTAGATATAGTCCTTTGGTAATTGATATATAATCATTTACAGTTACTGGATTATAGGGTATATATATATATATATGTGTGTGTGTGTGTGTGTGTGTGTGTTTACAGTTACTGGATCATAGGATATAATGTGTGTGTGTGTGTGTGTTTGTGTGTGTGTATTTCAACTTTAGTAGATACTGCCAGTTTCCCCAAGAGTTATACCATAGTCCTACAAGCAATATGTGTAAGTCAGATGAAATCTTTTAAGATATAATTCAGGTAATGTCTTTTTGAGAGAGGTTTCACTATGTAGCCATGGCTGGCTAGAACTCACTATATTGACCAGACTGGCCTGGAACTCACAGAGATCACCTGCCTCTGCCTCCAGAGTGCTTGGATTAAAGGTATGTACCACTATGCCTAGCTTCAGGTAACGTCTTGAAATCCAGCCATGGCTACTCATTTCACTCAAAGTCAAAGTTAAAGATCTTACAGTGTCCTTCAAGGCCCACCAGAATCTTATTTTTCTCTTTACATCTTTTCTTCCCCTCACTCACATTGTTCTGATAACACCAGTATCCTTGCTATGGCTTGAACATGACAGCCATGCCCCTCCCTTAGGGACTTTGCACTGATTACTCAATGTAACTTGATCTTCCCTCAGAAATCCTTGTGACTTATCCCCACCCTTCTTTTAAATCTTCACTCAGAAGTTACCTTCTCAGGGAAAATGAAACTGATCACTGTATTTTGGTTGCAGTTCTTACCCTCCACGACAAGCAGCTCTCTGTACTGAAAGTCCTCACCCTGCTCTAGTTTTTCCTTATTTAGTAGTCTTTACCAACATCAAACATGTTTTCAACATACATAATTTTGCAAATATACTACCTCCAAACATACACAATTACCTCAGTCCAATTTATTTATTGCATAATTATTATCTTAATTTTTAAATTTATTTTTATGTGAGGGAGGGTGGGCATGCTAAAGTGTGCATCTGGAAGACAGACTGTGGGAGTTCAGTTCAGTTCTCTGGGGATTGAACTCATAAGCACCTTTACCCACTGAGCCATATAGGCCCACATTAATTCTTTTATCTCCCCCAAATGTAAGCACCACAAGAACAAGGAGATTATTCATTTTCATCTACTGATACAGCCCAAGTGCCAAGAACAGTATGTGGCACATTGTAGATATTCTAGACATATTTGTAGAATGAAGGAAATTGACTGGCAAAAAAAAAGCAAAACAATAATGACAAAAAAATGTCAAAAAAAATGGAAAGGGCCCAAAATTTAATGGTAGAATTAATAAATTAGAGTTTTTTATATGAAGAAATGTATAAAAATTAAAACTATATGAAATTATGTGAAAAATCTTATAATAATGAATAAAAAGCAATTTACTGACAATAGTACTATCTAATTTTCATAAGACAGAAAATCAAGCAAATTAACATTGTTTAGATACAGGATTTTTCCCCCCATTATACTGGAGATGGAACCCAAGACCTTGTGCATGCCAGGCTAACTAGTTAAGCACTGTACCAGTAAGCTACACTCTTGGACTAGAAAACTATATGTAAAGATAATAGTAAAACTTAGAACAGTGGAAGCACGAGTGGTACAAAGTGACTGGACAGAGAAATCAACAGCCACGTTACTGTGGGCTTCTTTTGGCTTAGGTTGTGGGTGTAAGGTCACTACTTTCATGTGTTTAATGGCTTGCATCCTTTGCTTTCTACATATCATCAAATATGGCATAATGAAATTTTATTAGTAATTTAAAAGTATTAGGTTAAAATAGTGTCTGTTCATAATAATTGTGATAGGATAGGCCGTGAGAAGAGCAGTAGCTAGATAGCAGCATAGAGCACAGAAGAACTACTGTTCTGGGGTGATTTGTGGCATGGGTGGTTTGTGGGTATAAAAGAAATGGTTCAGAAAGGTTGAGCAGGAGGAGAAGATGAAAATACAAGGCAGGACAGAAACTGCCAGTGAAACTAAGTCCCATTGGAGAATTAGATCAAGAAAGTCGAAAGATACTTTTGGTTTAGTGAAGGGACCATGCTTCTCAAAACAGAAGAAAACAGTTAAGAAAACTTTATTCATATCATTAAGAGAGTTCAGAGAGTTCAATTCCACATGGAGAGAGTTGGTTGAAGTTAGGTGGAGAGGAGAGGAGAGGAGCCCTGCTAGTCACTAGGAAGTACAAGGTAGGCTATTGACCAGAGATAGACTCCCAAAGTGACTCCTCGGTAACTGACAGTGGCAGGAAGGTTGGAGACATTCGATTTAAAAATACACTACTCTGAGTACCAAATGGTGTATTTGATTCTAGCTTGGAGATTTTCAAGGAAGCGACATAAGACATGGCTAGGAAAGAAAATCAGGCAGGCTACAAAGGCAGGAGATGGGTGAGATCATTATGATAAGGAATAAAAGTTGAAAGAAAAAAAAAAGAGTAAAAGATGTGGTGGCCAGAGACTGAAAAATAAAAAGTGTAAGATTTCAAAGATGAGCTAGTATAGTTCTAAGAAATAAGTTTGAAGATTATATCTTTGAACATAACTTTGCTAAAAACAGAATGAAACAGGAAAAATATTTCAAGAACTATTAAGCCTAGGTTTTGGACATTAAAGTCATTGTATTTGATGGGCAGGTATTGGGGCAAAAAACAAAAACAAGTCATTGTAAAAATACTAGATAAAGGAGGACTAGGTAGGACAGCAGTGCAGCAAGGAAGAGGAAAGTGTGCACCCAGGCTACCATCTCAAGGGGAAAGAAAACGTTGCCTGAGACATGAACAACCATAGTAAGGGGGAGACCACCTGCATAGACACAGGATGCCATGCTACTGGGAAAATAGGCTTTGAGGGACAGCCAGGTTTCACTTAAAGGCAGTGCAGGGAGCTGGTGATCTTTAGAAAGGTTTAGCATACAGGGGGATTTATTCATAATGGAATAGAAGGTCCTAAGTGAGCATATATGAAGAATTGAGAAAGACATCATTAGTCAAGAAATGAGCACACAGCTGTGTGTGACTAAGCCAAAAGGAGGAAGGGAGGGTGCTGTTTTTTGGGCTAAAGATCAAAGCATGCTTGGATTTTCGGAGAGGTTGGATCTGAACTTACCAATAGTTGACAAGAGGAAACTCTGCTCTTTATCCTTATTTTGCAGGATAGCCCTGCCTTGTAATAGGAACTTAGAAGTTGACAGTTACTTTTGCCACTTGCAATAATTGCCCTTTGCTCTCTTTCCTCCTCTGGAGTGTTGGCATCTACTTGTTGAGTGTTGTTGTTCCAGGTTATACCTTGTCAGTCTTTCTACCTTTGGGGGAGACAGGGCCTTTAAACATGGCCTATACTTTAAAAATATAATCATCTTATTAGAGTCCTGCCTTTGTCTGTGTGCCCTTGGCAACGTTACATAACTTCTCTACTTGAGTTTATCTATTAATGATGTCTACTTCATTTATGAAGTATAACTGAGTTAACAAACAGAATATTCCAATTGTTCTCTGCACTGTGTAATTAGTATTTTTGAAAAAGAGATGGTGATCACACTTTTACTCACAATAAATATCAGTTATTGAGGGGCCCAGCCAATAGATTCATGTTTAAACTTATCTGGTTTGATTCTCCCAGCAATGCTATGAGATCAGTAATTCAACTGTTTCACAGGAGACAAAGTCAGAGTAGTAAAATGCTTTATTAGTAAATATTGAAGCTATTTTTAACATTCAGTATCTTTTGATACCAAAATTCCACTGTGCTGTTACAAATCACAGTCATTACTTGTATATTTGTGTTACTGATAAATTTCCTCTGAATTTACATAGCCGGTAAAGTAATTAAAGATCTTTCAAAATACCTTAATCTTCTCCCCATCTTGTAAGTGAATATTGATCAATTTCCTGGTCTCTGTTGTTGGCTGAGTACTGTCATATTTTATGAGCAAGATTGAATCTTTTCACTAAGCACCTTAATGCCCAGATTAAATATTTTTCTTTTAAATCAGACAAAAGGAAAGCAAACCAACAATAAAAGCAGAAGCCTTTATCAGCTTGAGAGGAATAAACGCATCTGAAATGTGTTCCACCTTTAAGGAACATGCCAAATTAAGCCTATTCTTTGTGTGTTATGGACATTCCTTAAGGTTTAAGCTTGAAACACCAGTTAAATTACACAATCACATTTTGTAACAAAGCGTTTAAATTAATTTCATATTTATCCCAAATTTCATAAGTGAAAACCAGCAGCAGGGTCTGTGAATAAATAGAAGCTAGCGATTGATTCTGTGGTGCTATCTGTGAACACAAAAGAGGATTTCCTACCTTTAAATCAAACGCGTCTCTGCAAGGTGTATTTTGACTGCTTTAAATGGTTTCCTAAGGAAGTTTGAAAGCTGTGTACCTTCAGGGAAGCAGCTATAGAACCATTTAATCACTTTCTGTATCCCAAGGGCTCAAGCAGAAACATTAGTGTTGCTTTCCCCTCCCGGGTCTTTCCCGGTTCACTCCAGGTCATGTGATAGCTATCATGTGACTCGGTCAAAGGATCTTTTCCTCTTACCAGCTTTGAAAAAAAAAAAAAAAAAACTGAAACTGTTCTCCAATTAAAGCTGTTAACGTGTACTACGCTGTTTCCTCGTTGGATTTTCTTGTTCCCTGCTGCTCCTGTAAAAACAAAATGAGTGGTAAGATTTGCTAGTTTTGAACATTCGCTTTTATTATTTTAAAACATAGAAAGCATTGTATTAATCCCAAACCGTTTTGTGTTTTTAGTAGATGCCAAATCTATACTCTATAAAAAATATTATTAATATTATAAATTGTTATGTGGTTATAAAAATAGCAGACTGTGTGGAGCTAGATTGATTATATATTCCCCAGAATATCCTATTCTGGCGGCTTGATTTTATTTGGTTGTTCTTTTTAAAAGCTGATCTGAAATTTGGCATCGGATTATTTGGAAGCCATTGTGCAAGCTTGCTTCTCCAGAGTGTGTAGCACGTCAGCAGCCCGTTGCATAGTTAACAGTTAAATGCTTGGGCAGATGTGGAGTTCCTGGGGATTTTTCTTTAAAAGAAAGAAATTTCTTAAATATGAATGCTTATTAAGGAAAAAATAAGTTTAATTTATACCAGGTGAAACACTGGGTATTAGGTTATCGATGGCACTTTTAAGGGGGTGGGGAGCGTCTCAAATTTAAGGCAAATAGCAAATAGGATTGTATCTCTTCTACACAATTTCAAAATAGGGAACAAGCCTTTAATAATGAAGTTGCTCTGTGATTTGGGTTAGATTTTTCTCAAAGCATGTAAATTTGGAAGAAACTGTTAGGTGTATCCACAGTTGTTTGGATACAGCTATTCTTGTGCCAGGCATGCATTGTATGGTAGACTCACCCTATAAGAGAGTTAGCCTCTTCTTTCCTGCATACAAATTCAGGTAGTTTGTAGTTAATCTTTAGAACTTTCTAAATTGAAAAAAAAAAAAAGCATTTTTTGGCTTAGGAGGTACTCAAGCGTTTGCATTAGTAAGTATTCAAGGCTTTAGAGTTTTGTTACTGTAGACATAGGACAAGAGACATAGTGCTGTCAGCATTGTAGATCTGAACATCAGTACTATGTTTATTGGTACTGTGTTTATTTACTGCATCTATGAATGGTGGGGTATGTGTTTATTGTTGAACATATCCAACAATAGTTTAGATATTACATATAGTACCTATAAATTATGGGGTTTTTTTTTTCATCTAACCATGTAGCATTTTTGCCTCAATAAGAAAATTTACTTACTAGGGTTAAATGATTATTTCATAAAGAAGTGAATTAAAGTCAATTTTTGTGCAACTAAATAATGAACTGTTTTAGCCACTATCAAAGTACAATATGAACCAAGTATGGTGGTACATGCTGGTAATCCTAGTACCCTGTCAGGAGAATGGAGAGTATGAGGCCAGCCTAGACCACATAGGTAGACCCTGTCTTAGAAGAAACAACAACAAACCAAAAAATAGTGTAGCGTGCTTTGAATTGTAACTGGGCAGTATTTATGTAGCTGTAGCCTTATTTCTAGTAAAAGGAGGGCAACCTAAAGCAGCTATGTAGTTTTACAATTTTAAGTGTAATTGGCAATATGTTTTGTTCTAATGGCTAAGTAAAAACAAAAGCATCTATTTTAATGACTTGGCATAAGATTAAACTTGGCAATGGAAAAAGGCCTGCAGTCTAAGCTTAATATATATGGTAAAAGTTCAATAAATCTTAATCTCCTTTTAAGAATACAGATGCAGTTTCCAATAAATTCTCTCTCTCTCTGTGGTTCTCAACTGAGTTTCATATTTTATAAATAATATCTAAGTCAGTTTTTGGGATTTGGAAAACTAATTTACTGGTTTTATGTAAATTAGCTCGTGAATAAAAACAGGGTTAGTGTACAACTGTTCTCATTTTTCCAGAAACCAGAAAAGGTATGCTTCGAATGAATCCTTTCTGGGTAGAGATTTAAAGCAGCTCACAAGTTTTACTTAGTAAAAGACTAACACTAGGGTGTAAGAGCTGGCATTTTAACTAACACTAAGCTTTCTCTCTGCCTCATTTTCCATGTCTGGAAAACGGGTGATGATATTTTACCTGATTAAATGATTATGAGGATAAAAAATACTAAAGACTTGGCTTACAGTTTTAGTATTTACAATTTATGATTAAGATGATGTTTTGAAGAACTTGGTGCTTGGGAGCTCTGGGTGTTAGTTACTCAGCAATAGAGCTCTTGCCCAGCAAGGCCCTTCACTGGATTTCTAGCACTAAGGCTTTATGTATTTGGTGGGTTTTTTTTGGATGAAAAGTATTTTGTTTAAAAGTCAGTTTTGTGCAGTGTGATCTGCAGTGTGACCTAGTAGTTTGCATCCCCTCTCCTTCTGTCTCTTGACCTCTGCAGTCTTTACTCTCCCTCTCCCTGTTCATTCTTCCACCCTTCCTCCTCCTTTCTTTTTCTCCAGTTAATCTTTCTTCCTTACCCATTTCTCTTTTCGCCTTTCCCTTCCTCCTTCCTCTTTCCCTTCCTCCCTCTTTCTCTTCATTCCCCTTTCCTTGCTATTATTTAGTCTTTCCCTTCTTGCAACTTCTTTTTCTTAACATTTTCTTTTCTTCCCTACCTTCTCTCCCCCCCTCCCCTCCCCCTTCCCTGGAAAGACTGGAATCTGGATTTGCTGGAACATCCCAGGCTCTTTAGTACCTGTGATTTTACCAGGGTTAACATTCACTGGCAGATTTAAATTGTGTGTATAATAGAGATTCTTTCCCTGATACATTCTTTACCAGACTCGTACACTTTATTTTCTTAAAAGTAGTAATTTCTCTGAAAAGGTTTCCTTTCAAGTGATTAAGAACTGGTTAAGGGGACACTGCAGGCTAAAGTTACAGGAAGAAAAGGTCTGAAGGTGAGGTGTACATAAGGTTTTAGTCTAAAACCTGCTAGAAGTGCTGTTTTTTTCCAGGAAAGTGAAAAGAGAAGGTAAGTAAAGTAATATTTATAAAAATTCTTTGAAAGCATGACACCATAAACACAAAAGAAAATATAATACAATTGAACTTTGTTTTTTAGAACTTCCCTATGTAAGGGAAAACAAAACTTTTCTTTGAGTAAACGCACATGTACTTTTCTCTTTGTTCTTTTTTTTTTTTTTTAATAACTTTATCTGTACAAGTGTTTGGATTGCCAGTTTGGTTATTGGTGCATATGTGTGTGTAGTGACCTCAAAGGTCAGAAGAGGACAATAGAGCCACCATGTGAGTGCTGGGAGACGAACCTGGGTCCTCTAGAAGTTCAGCAAGTACTCTTTTTCCTCGAGCCACCTTTCTAGCCCCTCTTACTTTGCTCTTAAGCCCCCCATAGACATGACTTCACATTACACAAGTCTTTAAACCTAGACAAGGCACTTGTATCTTAACTGTTCTTCCTCTTGCTGCTCTTCCCTAATCCTTTTTTAGTGATTTTTATATTCTTTTAAATTTTTATCTTTTTTTTCATGTGTGTGAGTGTATTGCCTGCATGTGTGTAAATGCTCCTATGTTGTGCAGTGCCCACGGAAGTCAGAAGGCGGCATTGGATCCTCTGGAACTGGAATTTTGTATTTAACATTGACCTTTTTTTTAATATACAAAGTTCAGTTTGATTTTCCTGCTTACCCAATCATAAGAATCATGTGGGACAGTTGTAGAGTAAACGTAATGATTGGAGACTGTAAGGAGACTAAAAATCTCTAGGAGAGCCTGTAAAGCTTGGGTTTTAAATGTTGCCCATGTAACTGTTAACATTGGGCAAGTTTGAGAAATGCAAATATACTTTTAAAATAATCTCTATACGTTTTAGAGCAAATATTTTTAAAAAATCAGTAATCTTAATTTCTTTTCATGGCATAATATTTAAGCCACTGTTGGTTGAATGTTTAGGTCAGAAAAAGTCATCAAATTGCTTTCAGCTTCACATTGATAAGCAGTGATGGATTATTGTATCATTTCTGTATCCCATTCAGGTCCTGCTCAGGTTCCAATGATGTCCCCAAATGGTTCTGTGCCTCCTATTTATGTGCCTCCTGGATATGCCCCACAGGTATGCTTTTTGTGTTATTTTTCATTATATATGTATCCAGCAATAATGATGTTACACTCTTTCAATTTGATTTTGATGAAAAAATGCTATTTAAGTGATGAACTTTCTTCTATAAATCCATTTCAAGTATTTTAATATATTTGGAAAGGAGGGAAAAATGCTTGGCAGTACTCATTTAGAGTTGCCTTTGCACATTGAATTACGAAAAGAAAATGTATTCTAGAGTTTTGTCTTTGAATATGTATATAATGTAAATAATAAGTTAACCTATCCATGTTTTTTTTTTTTAAATCATTGACTTTAAAGCAAGCCGAGGTATGGCAGGTTCTGACTTAAGAATGAAGTATAGTTAAGTTACATTTGCAGGCAAACTTAAATGGTAGATGTGAGGTGTGTCTTCCACTACTGGGATTTCTTGATTCATTGCATCAAGTCCCTTTTAGGGGATACTCATTTTCTCTTCTAAGCATTGACTTTACACCTAGGTATTCTTCGAGTTGTCTTTGTTTCCTCCCAGATTACAGCAGAATATTGGTTGGATATTGTGGCAAATTCTTTGCTTACTATATGAAACATACCACTGTATGAGGGCAAAAAGTAGTGTGCTGAGAATGGAAGTTTTAAGGTCTAAAGTCAGAAAAGCTGGATCTTTGATTTCAAATCCTTGCTGGCTGGTAGGTTTAGGGCATATCAACTTTCTTGATTCTCAGTGCCCTTATTGTAATGAGATGAAAACACAAGAGATAATATATTTGAAAAGTACCTTGTAATCTTTTCAGAAGAATAGCCTCTGATCACTATCACTACTTTTTGTTCAGTCCACTGAGACCTTAATTTATTATAGTTTACATTCTACATATAATTTTCCTACAGTTTTAGCTCCCTTCTGAATACTGAAGACTTTTTTTTTTCTGCCTGATTTCTTTGACCTTTAAAAATTAGATGTCATTGATGTAATTTACTCCATATTTTGCTGACATAATGCCTTTGTTTATTTCTACTGCTCTTGCTCCTCCTCAGAACACTGTTCACTTATATAAAAATCATTCTCTAGCGTAATTCAGTTCAAACAAACATTTATTGAGTAGTACCATCGTCAGACTCTGTACTATGTGCTGTTGACAAAAAGATAAGTAAGACTTTTATTTCGGTTATAGGGTATTCTTGTGTTCTTTTATTCTTTGTTTTGTTATTTGTTACAGGCTCTCACTGTCTAGCATAGGCTGACTTTGAATTCATGATCCTCTACTTTCTGCCTTCCCAGTGCTGGAATTACAAGTATGAGCCACCTTGCTGGGCCTGTTCCACAATACTTTTTTAATTTTTACCACAGACCCTTAACCTCCTTTTACTCAATCATGAACCTCTACAAACAAACTCTCCTAAGCCTTTTTCTTGCCTCTTCTGTCATATTAGTTCTCTCAGTAAGTTTGTCACAGATTTTAAATTAATTCTCTTTCTTAGGAAGATTATGAAGTTTTGAAGTTCTTACAGACAACATTATTCCACAGATATGTATTGCGTCCTTGCACATGCCAGCCACTCTTGAGTGCTTGAGATATCTCTTGCTCTGTCTGAAGTTTGCTTTCTTGTAAGGAGACCAAAACAAAAAGCATAACCAGTAGATAAACTAATGCAATTGAAAGGAGAGTGATGGGAAAAAGTGAAAATAGAATAGAGCTGGTTATATATTAAAGTAGCATGGTAGAACAAGCCTCATTGAGAAGGTGCTATTTGAGATGTCTTAAAGGGCAGATAGGAATTAGCCATGCTTTTATCTATCAAAACAGTATTCTAGAAGCAGAAACTGTCTTTGTAAATGGCCTGAAATGAATTCCATGCCTAGGAGCAATAGGGAGACTAGTATGGCTGAATAAAAATAGAGAATGAGATTAGAGTTACCTGGATCATATAAGACTCCACCTATATTATATCCTCAATTTCAAGGACTTACCTTACAGTAGGAACTTGTTAAATACAAATCCCTAGACCAAGAAAAACTGAAATAACTTTCTTATAGCACTTTATGGTCACTTCTTTGACCATAAAGAGCTATTAGTTAACCTTTCCACTGAATACAGTATAAGTTTCTTGGGATTTAGTTTGCCTTTGCATCCATGTTCTCTTGATACTTTCATTTTCTATTTTTGCATAGCTTCCCATATTCAGTGTATTCCTTTCTCCCTGATTTTATTAAAGCTCTTATTTAGGGGATGTTAATTCTTCCATTTATGTTTTTAGAAATTTTGTCAGACTTCAAGGACTAGATCAAGTTGTTTGTATCACTTTTTTTGTGTGTTACTGTACATACCAGCTGATAGTAGAATTGTGGTGGGTTTTGTTTTTTTTCTATTTCTATTATTCTCAAAGGACTTTAAGTCCCTTGGGGAATTGGAGCTGTGCATTTAATTAATTTTACATTCTTGTACTCAGATTAGTAGGTGTCCCATAAATGTTTGCCAAATAAGTTAATGAATTAACTAGTATTTTAATTTAAAAATCAAATCTCTAGGAACTTTATCATTTTCAAGTACATGGGGTAATCCAAAGAAAAAAATTCAGTCTTATCATTTTTGAAATTGTGTAAGTACACAGGGCAAGTACATCAATACACCCTCATTCCATAACACATAATTCTGGTATTAGAAAACATTAAGATCTACATTTGGGCATAGCAAAAACACTTAACACATTGTCCAAAACTTGACACATAAACAGTGCTAGCAAATCAACCAACAATTGAGACACATACATGACTATAACAAGTTGTGGATTTAGTAGGAACCCAGTAGCACACACATTAATAACTACCACCTAGTCTACATTTAGCATTTTATACACTGATTACCTCTCATACCAGGAAATTTTATCACATTCTTCCATTGCTGATGTCTGATCATTTAAGGCCAGTGATCTGAGGAGAGTCAAATTTGCTATAGCATCATGTTTCTGAGACATACTAATAGGATACAGCAAATTTATTTGTCATAAAATGTTTTGTCAAGCAAGCAAGAACTACAAAAAAAAATATCTAGGATTGAGAACTTCAGTCTATCATTTGGAAAATAACAATGCTACTTGAGCATATTGAGACATGAAAGAGAAAGATCTAAAAGATCTTTAAACTGGATTTAAGATCCAATTTCATTAGGAAATAAAAATGTCATAAAATTCATATGAAAGCATAAAAGATCTAAAGTAGCAAAGCTGTCTTAAGCAGAAAGAGCACTGTTGGAGGTCTTACAACACTTGATTTCAGGTTATACTACAGAACCGTGGTTATGAAACCAACATGATACTGGCACAAAACAGACTTTCGGACTATTGGAATAGTAAAGCACACAACTATGGCCATCTCTCCAGCCCCCACAATAGAGTTTAGTCAGCTGTAAAGAAGAATAAAATTATGTCATTTTCAGGAAAAATGAATACAAATGGAGATATATTAAGCAAAATTATTCAAAAAATAAAGACAAATATCCTTTTTACTTTTATTTGTGAATCCTGGATTCATGTATGATACATAAAGTCGGATAGATGACTGTGCACATATATGCACACAAACATACAGACATCAAGCCTTTTTTTGAGTTTCAAATGAGACTATATGGGGATTTGGATGGAAATAGTGGGAGGAAAAAGGAGGGAGTAAAAGGAGGGTGAGAGTGTGAACATGGTTAAGGTATGTGGTACACTTGTATGAGAATGTCATTGTAAAACCCATAACTGTGTATCCACATACATGCCTATAATTCTAGGACTTAGAAGGAAGAGACAGATAGATCATGTTCAGGGCCAGCCTAGAATATATAATAAACCTAGCCTGAAAAACAGAAGTTCCTTCATCTTTTTTGTATTGGCTCCCTTATCCGTTAATAGTCCTTTGTTTGTTTTAATGGCATATGGGTTGTTCAGATGAGAGTATCTAAGGAGGGGTGGGATAGTGGTGGAAAAGACCCATGTCAACTTGATTTTAAGTTTCAGATTACTCTTTTGAGCTGTGCTTGCAGTTTCCATTTGCATCATGTCAGCATCCATTGGTGAATCAGTATACTTTTCAGAGATTCTACAGCCAGGCTAATCTCAGTGCTGTCTTTTGTCTTGGGGAGAACAGCCAAAAGGGAACAGCAGAGTTGAAAAGACTAAAAGGGGAACTTACCAAGGTTCAATTAAAAACAGAGGAAAATGGAGGTTATGCTTACTTACTGACAACATGTGGACCTGGCTGTATTTGGGTATGTAAAACAATTCGTTGAAGGGATTCTCAAAATACATTGCCAGATGTGCTGTGAGAAGCAAAGATTTGAGGAAATCACCCTAAGAGTTCAGTGAACTATCTAGTAAAACTAACTGAATGAAATCTAAACTAAACTAAATGAAATCATATCATTTCTTCAACAAATCTTTTTGAGGTGTCTTCATCAACCAGATACTACTCCAGGGACTGAGAAAAAAACAGCAAGCAAAACAGATTTGCCTTAGAACTTACATTATAACCAGGAAGGAACATACACTATATGGTGCTAGGAAAAAACAACCTCCTTTCTCTGCAGCTCTCATGTCTTGTGTTCAATAAAGGAAACAGGGCTTTGCCTAATTAAAAGTGAGTGGTATCTGTGGTTAAGAAATCAGACTATGATGATACATCATCTATGTCTTAAATTTTATTAGTCTTTCAATGGAATTTCTTTTCCTCAACTTACTGATTTTATTTTCATCCTTACCACCAGAGTGCCCTGCCGGTGTTAAATTCAGTGTCTGCATGTCTGGCTACTTCTGAGCCTCTAAACCTCCAGAGACTTCCTACCATTTTGAGGCCTCTGGCCCCCCGTCTCAAGTTATTGCTGTTTAGATTATTATTGAAATGCTGAGGTTCTCTATGTTATTTTGGTTCTGGTTGGGCTCTTTGTTATATTGTAAGGGGTTTTTTTTGTTTGGTTTGTTGTTATGTTTGTTTGGCCATCACCTCCCACCCAGTGGTATTTTTTGTATTCTTTTTGTTTAATTGTGGTAAAATACACATAGCATAAAATTTACCATCTTAGCCATTTTTAAATGCAGGACTCAGTGACACTGAATTCATTCATATTTAGTTCATCCACAGGGCTCTTCATACTGATTAAAACTGAAGCTGTGAACCTATTAAATGATAACTTCCTGTTCTCCTCTTGTTTTAAATGTTCATTCTCAGCAGAAACATTCTTTTGGGTTTCTTTTTGTTTCTCTTATTTTTTTTAATTTTTACTGAATTTTCGTGGATTTTATATAATAGGTTTTTATCATATTTAGACACCCCTCCCCTGTGTGTACCCCTCTTATAGCCCTCCTGCCAGATTTCATGTACTCTGTCTTATATATTAAGGCCTATGGAGTCAAATTTGTATCTCCACATGTCCTTCCATGTGTGTCCATCCACTGGAGCCTACCTAACCTATCTAGTGTCACACCCTTAAAGAAAGCCAGCTCTCCCTCTCCCCAACAGTTACCAGTAGCCAGGAGATCCTCAGCTACATTAGGGCTTCTTTCCCACTTCCCCACTTCTATGCTGTGAATTTGTCTGGCTTAAATTTACATGGAAATTGTATACACTGTCACCATTGCTGTGAGTTCATATAAGTAACTTTCTAACTGTCTGATAACTTTTCTTGTGATCATCCACTACCCCTGGCTCTTAGAATCTTTCCATCCCCTCTTTCACAATGGTTCCTGAGCCTTGGGTGGCAGAGGTTTGATATAGATGTCTATTTTAGAAATATATATATTTTAAATTACGTTAGTGATTTATACATTTCTTTTTTTAACCAAGTGAGACCTTGTGTTTTGTTTTGAAACACATGGGCCAGTAGACCACCCGCAGAGTCTGTTTAAGGTGAATAAGAATCTAGAGTCTGGCTCCAAACTGCTTGGATTCAAATACTACTACCTGTATGACCCTAAAGAATGGAGGTAATAAAACTATCTACTTAAAAGATTGTTATCAGGATTAAATCTTTTAGGTTGTTTCCTTGAGAAACTTTGGTAACTTTATAAGTTAATGTCACTCCAGTAAGTCATCAATGGGAAAGTCAAACATTGTAATTGATAAATAATCAAAGAGGTGATCTAGAATAAGTGGAGCAGAAACTAAAGAGGGAGAGATTGTTGAGACTTTGGCAAACAAGAAAGGGTTTGTGGAGAGGCAGTCAGAAGCAGCCTGCCGTAGCCCCCATAGCACTACCGTAATCCACATCTACATGCTACATTAGCCACTTGGTACAGAAGGATTCCTCATTTTGAGATAAAAGGTCCAGTGAGATTGAGAGGAAATTTACTTTTTTTCTCACAGTTGCAATCCTTTCTGTGGAGGGGCAGTGGTATTTTGTTTGTGTTTCTTGAAACAGGATATCCCTACATAGACCAGGCTGACCCAGAACCTTGGATTCCTTTACCTCAGCCTCTTGAGAATTGGGATTTGCAGCATGCAGCATCATATCCTACTAGATTCCAAAAAAAGAAGTGTAATTTTTAAGCCTCGGTGATATAGATGTAACTGGGACTTGCCTATCTGGTGCTATTTGGTCTTTTACAACTTGTTTTCAGTTCATCTTCAGTTGTAACATAGAAAAGGAGATTCTTCTTTTTTTTCTTTATTTAATAACCACGTGATTAAAAGAAGCATTTCATTACATCATTTACATATTCAATAACAATTTCCAGAGCAAAGATGCATCTCTTTCAGAATTGGCTATAAATTTTTAGGTTCACAGTTGAATTAATACAGTTATACAATATTGAACTCAGGATAAACCCTATAAGACATAAAATTGAATAAGGTTTATCCTTTAAAAACGATCTCCATTTCATTTCAAAATATACTGTTTCATACAGGAAAAACTCATTCTTAATGCTAACACTTAGATATTTGCACATGCATCTCTAATCTCTATGTATCTGATTATTACTAGTCACAGTCAGTTACTTTCTGAGATCCACCTGAGCATGGTTATAAAATCATCGGGTAGACTTCAGTGGTAATGTGTTTCACCTCTACTAATTAACATAGAGCAAATTTTTATGCTCCTTCCTCAAATATAACTCATTGTTTTATTTGTTGATTTTTTTGTGTGTATTTCATACAGAACATCCCAGTCTTATTCATCTCTATACCCACATCCCAAATGGCACCCTTCCATAGTCTTCCCCCTTCTCCACTGGAGCCCATATGCTCTGTAATCCCTGTTGCTGTCCACTGTGTTGTCAGCACCCCCAGACGTTCCCCATTACTTGTCCATCTGGTGAATCTAGGCAGCCTATCTAGAGTTCCCTGTTTTAGGAAGATCAACTCTTCCTCATCTAGCAGCAATCAGTTGTCAATATTCCTTTAGATAAGATTGGGGTCTGCTGTTCATTTTCCCAGTTCTATCCTGCATTACTGTCTGGGAGTCTCTTGGGCCACCCTGGCCAACAACTCGAAGGAATCTCCTGTCTGGCATTGTTTCTTGTTATGTAGCCTTTAGCTATGCACATGGACTCTTAAAAAATTATATTGACCCCTTTAATCTTTGGTTATACTTTCCTTTTGGGTGTTTAAGACCATACAGTTGGCCCAGATAAACCAATTTCTTTTTAAGGTCATTTGGGGATCTGTTCCTCAGGGGTCATGTGGGCTTGGGAGGAGTCACTTGTTCCTTTCTTTTACCAGTTCCGTCTGTGTGAAGATAAGTCAAAGGTCCTGCTCGATCATGGCTGGCTTCACTTGGAAGCATGGAGGAAATGTTCCCTCTGTGTTGACCCTCCTCTTTGTAGACTGGACACTGGTTCAAGTCCATTTGATGGGGTCTCCATGGCCTCCATGATTAAGAGGACAGGTAACGCACCACAGTTACAGGATATTTTGAGAGATGTTCATAGTCCCATGGAGCTTAGTCGACCTAGGAGGGCAAGGAGCAAAAACTGTCCTTTATGTCCCTCTGACCAAATTAGTATAGGCCTCAAAATATGGCTTTTAGACATCCAAGAAAGTTAATTCCACCAATTTGGTACTTTTAATTACCATGTGCTATATAGATAAAGCTTGGGCAAAGACCAAACATTCTCAGATAAACCTTGCCTAGACATGTATTATATTCCTTGAGCTAGTTGTATATATAATTTGCTTGTAGGTTGTTCGATTAATATGGTTCCTTCTGTTTTTTTAAAAACTAGCGAGGCATTATCTCTCGCATTGTCTAACCCTTCCACTGTGGTTTCCCCATTTAAAGTGCTCCCATTTTTTCCCATTTCTCCCTTAGTAATACCCTTCTCCTGTGGTCCCATCTCTCTTGAGCTCCTCCTTTCCCTTTATCCCCAAGGTTCCTTATATAATCCTCCCTTCCCCCTCCCCTTAAAATAACCCCATTTTTATCCATATCTCCCTTATTAATGCCTGTTTCTTACTGTTCTTCTCTTTCAGATTCTTTCTTTTCCTTTACCTCCTTGGTTCCTAGAAAAGGAAATTCTTAGTCCTGTTATATACAAGCCACTAAATGCATGTAGTACATAGGATATATATATATATACTCAGTATTGTAGCTTGGTGCTTATTCATCATGTAGCCACCCTCATCAATTTTTTAGGTTTACATTAAATAACCCATTTATATTGTAGAACAAAACTAATTTTATTTTTCAGTGCTGTTCATATGTGCCTAATGTAGTAAATAAATTCATGTTGATTCTCAATCTTCTAAATTCTAGTGTATATTCTCACTCTAATATACTTGGAAAAAGTTGCTGATTTGTTACAGAAGAAACTTTTAATCTGTTTATTTTGTAGGTTATTGAAGACAATGGTGTTCGGAGAGTTGTTGTGGTTCCTCAGTCACCAGAGTTTCATCCTGGTGGTCACACAGTCATCCACCGTTCTCCACATCCTCCTCTCCCTGGTTTCATTCCTGTCCCAACTATGATGCCCCCTCCACCACGCCATATGTACTCACCAGTGACTGGCGCTGGAGACATGGCAACACAATATATGCCACAGTATCAGTCTTCACAAGTATATGCAGATGTAGGTAAGCTATCTAAAAACATCCCTGCTTCGTTGAGTTGGTTATAACAGATGCCATCTTTGTATCATGTAAAAGAAACAACACAGGATAATGATACCACAATCATTTTCTCTTAACCCAAGCACTATTTAGGTGCTGCTGCTTCTTGGTGAAACATGTCTTTAGCAAACAGATGAGTAAACAGAAAATCATGTGGAGTACCTAGTGGGTCATGTTCAAACAAGAGGTCTCTTCTGCAGGCAAGGCTCTGGGGAAACACTTTTGTTAGGCTGTGATGCTGGTAGTAAAATTAGCTAGGTTCTGTGAGGGATTAAAAAAGAAGAGGGAGCCAGAATAACTGCTGTCAGTTAATAGAATTGCTGAAAAGAAAAGACTACCCCCCAACACACGCGCGTACTACACAGTCAGTCTTATTCTTTCCTTTGCCTATATGCTTAGATCTCTCAAATTTATATCTTCAAATACCTCCTGCTCTGTAGCCAGACATACCTAACATCAAACTCAATTTAAATAAAAAGATTTAAGTTATGCAGCGTAGCCTCTAAGTAATGGATACATTATGTGCATTGTAACATTTATTATATACTTTTTCATACTTTCCAGCCTCAGATGCTGATTTCTAAACAAGTTTCCAGGTGATTCATACAACGATCCAGACACACTTTAGAGTAACAAAGAAAGATTCATCCTTCAGATTAGTCCCATTTTTCTGTTTCATTTTTGCTAAATGTTGCTTCATTTTTTAAAATGTTTGAGAAGAATTATAAGAAGACGCTAAACAATATAGTTATTGCCATTCTGCTTTATAACCTGTGATTATTTAGAAGAAATGTGCACAGGTATAGATCACAATGATGTGAAGGAAGGTGAAGGAGATAAATCCACAAGCCCAGCCACCTGATGGTGATGAATGCAAAGATCATATTACATTTGAATTTATATGCCTGGGGATGTATCATTGGATGTGATGCTGAAAGTACTAATTTATTAGTATGTAGCTGCTTCCAAGATTCTTTTCCATACACATTTTGTATGGATTCCCAAAGTAGGACCCAATCTAATATTTCACTGTTAGCAGTGTCATTATTGAACCGGAACTTCATTCAACAGTGCACTCATAAATATAGTATTTCATGTAATCCTAATAAAATTTTGCAAAATGGAGGAGACTGAAGTAGAGAAGATTAATGTCTGTAGTGGCACAAGCTCGCTCCAGAGCTATTTATTCTCTCTAGATCTACTCTATATAACAGGCTCTTTATTTTCTCCAATGTTACTCTCATTATTTTATATTGAATAATATGTAAAATATAAGTGCATCTGAATAATCAAACCACATTTTTAAAACATACTAATTATGATTCTTGGGTTTTTGTTATAATTGACTTTAAAAAATTGGCCTTTTTAAACTGTATATTTCAGTTTGTTTGGTATGTTTACTACATTGTTCAGGAAGTGCAAATTGGGAGTTTTTTGTACATTCTATATAGATCACATAACTTTTAAAAAATATTATTATTTTTAAGTTTTTTTGAGACAGAGTCTCCCTATAACCTCAACTGGCCTAGAACTCAACTATGTAGACCAAGCTGACCTCCATCTCACAGAGATTCACCTGCCTCTGCCTCCTGACTGCTGGGATTAAAGGTGTGAGACATCACCTCTTATTTATTACTTTTATCTTACGTGTATGAGTATGAGTGTATTCCCTGCATGTTTGTAAGTGCACCCGTGTCCTGCAGTGCCCACAAACATCAGAAGAGGGCATCAAATCCCCTGGAAGTAGACTTAGGGAAGGTTGTTAGCTGCCATGGGGGTGCTGGAAACCAAACCCAGATCCTCTGCAAGAACAACCAGTGATCTTAACCACTGAACCATCTCTCCAGCCCTAGATTAAATATCTTTTTTCTGAAGTGTTTGGAAATAGAAGGATTTCAAATTTTAGGTCTTTTAGTATTTAGATATTTTACATATATAATGAAATACCTTAGGAATAGGACCTAAATCTACATGAAGTTCATGTATACATATATCCTAATGCATCTTAATTTTGCACAAGCATCACACATGCATTCAGGTGTGAAGTTTGCTACTTGCAGGTGCCATATTTAGACTTTGGAACATTTCAGATTTCAGACAGTTATATTAAGGATGTCTAATTTCAAGATATTTCTACCATTTTGAAAAGAAACTTTATAGATACTGTCAATAATCTATCTTGGTTTCTTATTCACCCCCCTTCCTTAGTCTACTCTGTTTCTATGTTTTTGCCTATTCCAGGCATTTATTTTAGTATACATACCACTGTAGTTGTGACATACAAAATTTTTATTAAAATAGTCAAGCACAATGTGATCTTTTTGTCTAGGTTTTTAAACTTACGGTTCATCTATGTTATGACATACAGCAGCATTCCATTTTAGTGTTGAATACTATACTCAGTGGATACACATACCACATTTTGTTTATTCATTCATTAGTTGGTAGCATTTTAATATCTCACTTTTTGTCTATGAATGATGATGCTGTGAACATTTGTGTACAAGTTTTTGTGATAATATATCTCCACACTTCAGAGTAGAAATGTAACTTCCAAACTGTTTCCCTCACCGAATACACCATTTTATATGCCTACCAGCTATGCATAAGGGTTCCAGTTTTTCCATATCTTAGTAAAACTATCTTTTGATAACCAGTTTGTTGATGTGATGTTTTATCCCATTTTGATTTTGATTTGCATTTCCCTTATAACTAGTGATATTTAACCTCTGTTTTTGTGCTTATTGGCTATTTGTTTAATCCCATTTTTTAATACATTTGACTTTTTTATTGTTGTGTTGTATGTTTATATAGTTTGGATACAAGACCCTTGTCAAAAATATGATTTGCGGATATTTTCCTTGTATTGCCTTTTCACTTTCCTTGTGGTACCCCTTATACAGAAAAGTGTTTAATTTTGATGAAGTCCCTTTTTTTTTTTTTGCTTTAATTGCTTTTATTTTTTATGCTTTTTATGTCTTGTCTTAGAAAGTATTATCAAATCCAAGGTCATACATATATACTTCGTTTTCTTCTAAGGGTTTTAAGTTTTAACTCTACCTTGAGATAATTGATTCATAATTTTGTAGCTAGTGTGAAATAAAGGCCCACTTTTTTATGTGCACATATTCAAAATCCTGTTTTTAAAATCTAATTTTATTGTGTATATCCTTATAATAGTCAACAGCATGCTATTTTTTTATAAAGTACTGCTAAATTAAAATTGTTTTCTTTACTGAGGATTATAAGGCACTTCTGTTAAATATGTTTCTTGGTCCAGATTCTAAATGTAAAATTACAGTAATGTTCAACAGTCCAACTTTTTTCTATTTGCTAGCTCCTACAACTCTTTCAGTGATGATTTCCCTTTTAGACTCTTAAGGGAGTCTATGCAGGTAGTGGTTTTCTTTTTGCTTGTTTTATATGATTGGTATTGAAAGAAATTTAAAAGTAATAGCTTAACAACAGTGAAAGAACAACAAGTCAGTCTAAGTCTCATTACTCACTTGTACATGGATACCACTAAGCTGTTTTCTCTGGTGATTAATAGTTGGAAAAATGGTAAAGGAAAGAAATGTCTGTATAAAGTATGTATAATTGTAATCAAGTCACAAAGCTTCATTCTATTAGTGAAGACATAGAAAAAGCTTTGTTTTCCAGAATTACTATTCATAATTTATATTAAATTTTATATGAGATGCCTACTACTTAATCTTTATCGTGATGGGTTTATTTGTAGGAAGTGGTATGTTTAACATTTATGTTTTCTTTCTTCCTAGATGCCCACTCTACACATGGAAGATCTAACTTTAGAGATGAAAGATCTAGTAAAACATATGAACGTTTACAAAAAAAATTAAAGGATCGCCAAGGAACACAGAAAGATAAAATGAGCAGTCCACCGCCATCACCCCGGAAATGCCCTTCTCCCATAAGTGAACACAATGGACTGATGAAAGGGCCGAATGCCGGAGGTCTAAACACAGGATCAGCAAGAAACAAGGCAGGAAGAGGAAAAAGTTATACACAGGTTGACTCAGAAATAGAAGGTAACTCTTTCTGCAAGCGTCTCTGATATTTTTCATCATCATTTAAAGTACTAAAAGTGTATTCTCATGTTCCAGTTGTTTCATCCTGGACCATATAAGTTCATAGCCTAACACTTCCCTAAGTGTGAGATAAAATTTAGAATATGAATGGTTACCAGACTGCTGCTTTTATTTATTTGGGAGAGCCCAGTGAGTAATTTCTGGTGTATCATAAATTTTACTAGTTGAGAGAAATTTCTTTGTGATAGGAAATCTCTGATTACATTGAAATTCTCTTGCCTTTTATCAAAACTTATTTTCCCTACTTATTTCTATACAAATACATGGTAGTTACTAGCTAATGTCATTAACCAATCCTCTCTGCATGTTCTACAGTTAGGATAGAATATTCCTTTCCTTTATTTCAAGTTTTGCTTTCTCTTAGAATACCCTGCTTTCTTTGGACTCTTTCCTTCACCTGTGCCTGCCTCCATATTTGCTTTGAACACTATTTTTTAAATGTATACCAGACTCAAATATCTGTTAAGTAAATACAAGCTAGGTTAACAAATAGCCTATCAACCATATGCTTATGGTTTGAAGCTCATACCCAGCTACTTTTAACTGTAATGCTAAACTTCTTATTACCATTTATCTTAATTTTCATAGACTTTTTGATACTATTACCTGTTCTAACTTGTAGACCATGCAGTATTTTTAAGTTTCATCAAATGCACCTATGAAACCTAACATGCCATTTTATAGACACTAATACCACAGTTCTGTCTCTCTTAATATGCTTATCTAAATTGATACTTCTAATTCTCATTGTGTTGAATTATCAAATGATGTAGCTGATGAACAAGAACTAAGATGCTTCCAGCTTTGGGGAAAATATCAAAACTAACTGTGCTCCCTCATCATCCTTAACATTTTCATTCCTCATTAATGTTCTAAAGAATGCTTTCATATCTTCATGGTTTGTATATTAACATTTACTGAAATGCTGATTAGTTTTTGAGACTTGCTGATCATCCTTTTTGGCACTGATTTTTTTCAGGCACGTTAAGTTAAAGTTTCATATATGTCAGTGGTTTAAATAAATTATAGAAAAGCAAATTATTCCTATTTAGGAAGACCCTGTTTATGGTGTATCCCAGAAATACTTAGTTCATTTATTAAAGCCATGTGTGATGGTGCATATCCGTAATCCTTGCACTTGGGAGGCTGAGACAGGAAGATTATAACTTCCAGGCTCACCTAGGCTATATAGCAAGATTCTATCTCAAAAGAAAACTGAAAAAGAAGGTATGAGAGTAGCAATGAAGACTTCCCAGAGGAGAGCACATCTTTACCATTAAGGATGAGTTGCACTTCCATAAGAAAAATGGACTGTGTAGATAGGTATGTGCATACACACATATATAACATGCATGCATATATGTATTTATATATACTGTTATAATTAGTAATAATAGTTCAAATAAAATAGAAATTGAAGCAGATGAGGGGCACAAGCTCCAGCATGTAAACTAAGGGTAAAAACTAAAAAACAGAATGTAGTTTCAGAAAACATATATGGAAAGAAGAATTTGCATTTAAGCTCACTATTGTTTCATTTTTTCAAAGAAAAAGATGAAGAGACTAAAGCATTTGAAGCATTTCTTTCCAACATTGTCAAACCAGTGGTAAGTATTTCATGTATATTTCTTGCTACTAACTTACAGAAATGTGAGGCCAGTAAAAGCTCATTGTAGATCAGAGTGAGCTAAGGAGAGAGCGTGATCAGTGAAGCAGGACTGAGACAAAGGAAAATTAATATTCCCAGCTCTTCCTGAACCTAGACATAGCCGAATAAGTTAGAAAAATATGTATGGCAGCAGAAATGGCTTACATAAAATTTTTCATATGCATTCAAATAGTCAATATAAAGGCTATAAGCTGCTAGAAAAAACATTTGTATCAGATATGACAAAAGATTAAGTATTCAATGTAAGTTTTTAAAAAATATGTTTTATTGAATTTTTGTGGATTTTATATAATACATCTTAATCATATTTAGCCTCCCTTCCCTATCTGCCCCACTCTCCCCCGTTGACTTCCCACAGGACTGCATGCATTTTGTCATATGCCTTAAGGCCTCTCAACTCAAGTTTGTGTACCCAGTGTCCCTCTCTGTGAGCTCATCTTCTGGACCCTGTTCAGCCTGTCTAGCGTCACTCCCTTAAAGATCAGCCCTCCTTCACCCAGCAATGGTCAGCTGCCAGTAGTTCATCACCAAATTTATGGCCTCCTGCCCATTTCTCCATTTCTATGCTGTTTTGGTCTGAGTTTAACAAAGTAAAATTCTTTTTAAAAATATTTTATTAATTTCATTTCATACGTATACGTGTATTGCCCTCATGTTAAGTGCACCCATGTCGTGCAATGCCCATAGAGGTCAAAAGAGTGCCTCAGATTTTCCCTGGAACTAGAGTTACAGATGGTGGTTATCTGCCCTGTGGCTGCTGGGAATCGAACCTTAGTCCTCTGCAAGAGCAGCCAGTACTTTTAATCGCTGAGCCAACTCTCCAACCCCCGCACCAAAGTAAAATTTTTTTGCCCTTTAAGCTTAAAGAGCTCTCTGTTGATACTCAAAAGAATCAAAGAACTATGCTGTTCTGAGGCCATGGTTCTTGTTAAAAAGCTATACAAGGGGCTGGAGAGATGGCTCAGTGGTTAAGAGCACTGACTGCTCTTGCAGAGGACCCAAATTCGATTCCCAGCACCCACATGGCGGCTACGAACTGCCCTTAACTCCAGTTCCAGGGGAATCTGAAGCCCTCTTCTGACCTCTGTGGCATTGCACGACACAGGTGCATTCACATACATGCAGGCGACACACTCATACACATAAAATAAAAATAATAGATTTTTCTTTAAAAGCTATACAAAAACCTTTACTGGGGCATTACTATTATTAAAAAGTGGGACAATTAAAGAAATGCTAAATTGTGATATTTTTATTGGATAAAATGAGGTAGCCCTTTAAAAATATGTCTATTGAAAGGGCAGAAATAGGCAAAGGTGCTTCCAACTGAAATGGGGGAGAAAAATGCTAGGAACCAAATTATTTTGACATTATATTTCTAGTCTTAGAGAAAACTTCTTGAAAAGTAGTTAAAAATTACAAGGAAAAACATCAAAATATTACAATACTTGGTCTGATTAGTGTTTTCTTTCTCTACTTTCTATAAGAAAGCTAAACAGAAATGCCAGTATTTAAGGGTAAATACTGCTCTTGTGTTAAAGATGCAGCATAGAAATATACAGCCTAACCATAAATCTTCTTTAGCGCCAACTTCATCACATTTAGTGGTTTGGATTTCCTTTCAGTTCATTTTTATGTATCTAATTTAACACTTCTTTTTTCCTTTCATCTTTTCTATGAAAGTGAGGTCATCCTCTGTGGTTCCTGTGGCAGGTTTTTAATCACTTACTGTGCTGCATCTTCCTGTGTCATTATATTATTCTTTAAAGAAACACCTGTTCATTTATTCATTCAGAAGATACTTGCTGATCCCTTTCTATCTGTCAATAACTAAAACATGTACAGTCAAGTGCTAGTATAGAAATAAGGTAATCTGAGAAGAGTTGGTGCATTATTGTGCTAATAAAGCAATCAGGAAAAACCATCTCTAAAGCTCTGAGGAAGGAAAAAGTACAGAATCTGGAAGAGAGGGAGAACAGGAGTTAGTGAGCATGGCATGGTGGTCAGATAGAAAAGGTGTCATCACTGTGGTGTAGAAAGAGCAGTACAAGACGTGGTAGAAGAAACCATAGGGTTTTTCCAGACAGAATAAGGCCATTTGACATTGATAAAAATGTTTCAACTTAGAAAGAATTCTACCACTTCACCCTCCAAAATTCATGGTAACATATTGTATGCAAAGAAAAATTTTGAATTTTTTGTTTGCTTTTTCAAAAAACGAAAGTTACTATTCTTTTTTATTTTTTATTTTATTATTTTTATTCTGTGTGTGTGCGTGTATTGCCTGCATGCAGGTAAATGCCCCCGTGTCGTGCAGTGCCCGCAGAGGACAGAAGAGGCTGTTGGATACCCTGGGACCAAAGTTATGGACAGTTGTTAGCTGCCATGTGGGTGCTGGGATTCAAACCCGGGTCTTAACTGCTAAGCCATCTCTCCAGCCTGAAAGTCACTGTTCTTAACATCCTCCCCACAAAAGTTAATCTTTTAATTTTGCCTCCTTTTAAAAAGTTTGAGTAAGCCTCTCCCTCATCTAATAGGCTACTTTTATCTTACTTTTTCCTCTGAATTCCTAATAGTAAATTTGAACACTCTAGCTTTCTTTTATTCTGATTTGTTTTCCTTTAAGAATGGAGCGGATACATACAAATAAATATAAGTTTAAATTATTATTTCATAATAATAGCTAACACAAGTTGACTGATATCAGTCTCTGTTCAAAGTATTTCAAATCATACGTGTATTATTTGATTCCTATAAAAACATATTCTGTGCTGTTTTCTCTCTTCTACAGATAAGGAAATTGAAGCAGAAGTGAGGGGCTAAGTGCTAGGAGACCCACACTAGAAATGTAGGCATTCTTCTCAAGAGCTGTTTATCTCAGTTTTCCGCACTAGCTTTATTTGAAAAGGAAGTTCTAGCCTTCATAAGATTTATGTTTGAATGACAAAATACTAACAAATATTCGCTGGGTTTTGTAGATAATATTAAAAATGTAATTTTCAGACACAAAAAGTGAAGTTAAAACAATTTTAAGAGATTCACAGACAATGTCTGTGTGTGACCACTTGTACTTCATAATTGTGTCCCGACTGGTACAAAATAAGCTTCTTTGATGAGTGGTGACTAGGATTTTTGTCTGTAAATATAAGGATACATATTTTACACATAGGAAGAAATCACATTAGTCTAGGGATGTGATAGTCTTGGGGCTTTCTCTAAGATCTATGACCTCTCTAGCTATGTGTATTTGGCTACATTTATAGTACCACTCATGAGTTTTCTTCCACTGAGTGGGCTTTTAGTCCAATTAGGTAGCTGTTGCTTGCCTGAGAGATAAAAAGTACCACTACCGCACCAATGCCATATGTTGTGCTGGTCATTGATGTGGTTATACCTGGCCCGAAAAAGAGATAATGTAGCAAAGTAATAAGCTCTGTATCATAATGCTAAAAAAAGAAAAAGGTAATTTACTATTTTATTTTAGCTTCTATTTACAGTTGGCTGTACTTCTTTAATTTTATGAGCTGCAGAGATTTGTGTGTGCCCAGTGTCCTGGAACTCACTATGTAGACCAGGCTAGCCTTGAACTCACAGAGATCTGCCTGCCTCTGCCTCCCAAGTGCTGGGATTAAGTTCTAGCTCTTTGAGATCACCAAATCAAATGTATTTATCATCCACTTACTCCACAAATATCTGACCACGTATAAAATGCCATTTGCTATGCTAAGAGCTGGAGATAGACTAAAAAGCATAGGCATGAGCCCTACCAGAGCTTACTTTAATAGAATCATCTTCATGTGGTAAATGTCAGTTATTAAGTGTGCAGTGCCAGAACAGAGATAGAATGTTTCGCATGTATCTAATAGGGGAACTAAACCTTGGCAAAGTTGGTAGGGACATTTTCTTCTGAAAGAGTAGTTAAACTGAAGTTTAAAGGCAAAGTAGTGGTTGGGTCTTGTAGATGGGCAGGGGTGTTTGAGACAGTTTGGAAAAGTCACTGGGCATGGCACATTTGAGGTTCACATAAGCATTATACATGCCTGCACACGTGAATAAAAAAGGCTGTCTTCACTCAGGAAACTCCAGTCCACTCTGCAGGAAAAGTCATGTGTGCCTTGTCTCAGTGTGAGCTGCGCATTTAGGGACTGAGTGACCTGGAAAGTCAGTAAGGCTTTCTGAAGCCATTTCTTCTTCCATAAAATGAAGCAGAATGGTGGTGTGCTCTCGTCGAGTCAAACGCTGTATTGAAGTGTTTGTGTTTTTACTCGGGAATCTTTGAAATTGTTGTGTCATTTCTTTCAAAACCAAGCATCTCTATTTTAATAATGCTTTAAATTTAACACATTTTGCCTTTTACTTGTTACCATTTTTCTTCCAGACCTATTCACCACTCCTTACTTTTCATGGTTATTAGGATTGCTATTTAACTCCAGGTTCCTCAAGCCTAACTCTTGTTTTGTGTGTAACTGGTTTTGTTGTTGTTGTTGTTGTTGTTGTTTGGGTTTTTTCGTCTTTTTGAGACAGGGACTCCCTATAGTCCCAGCTGACTTGAACTCACTATGTGAACCAGGCTGGCCTTGAACTCATAAGGATCCACCTGCTTCTGTCTCCGGAGTGCTGGGACTAAAGGCATGTGCCACCACGTCCGGCTTGTGACTGCTTTTTGAGACAATATCTTACTAGGTAATACAGGGTGTCCTCAAACTCAGAGTCCTCCTGCCCTGGCTATTCTTTTCTGAATCACATATCCATACAAGGCTTAAGCATTGGTTTTTCTCCTGCTTTAGTATTTCTGGAAATCCACAAATGAAATACTGTCGTTTCTATGTCTCTAATCTTTGTCAGAATCCATGCCATTTATGTAGTTCTGAATTTTTTAAAAGATTAGCTTCCTATTTAAGTTTCCTTTAATATAAACTGACAAACAGCTTTTCTCAAGGATGATTTTTGATAACTATCTGACAAGCACCACAATCTGCCTCAAAAATTAAAACAGCATACATAATCCAACCACTTTCTAAAAGAGCTGTTTTCATTTTCAGATGCCCATTACATTTGGTTGTTGTCATTTTTCATACATATTCTTACACATTACATCGATTTTCAACTGCTGCCTGGAACTAGAGTCAGTATGGAGTTGCTGTGTAACGGAGGAACTGAAGTACTCAGAGGCAGGTCATTGGCTGGATGACCTAAGACAAGTCTACCCTTTTATATGTTACTTCTAGAGAATGACAGTTATGCCTGTTTTGCCTACTATAGAGTGCATTTGTAAGAAGCGAATGAGGTGGATGTGGACTTTTACTTCTAAAGCAGCATATAGGAGGAGACAAGTTTAGCTGGTTTCTAAATCAGTATTTCCAACCCTTGTGACTCACCTCTTTCTCTAGAGCTAAGTCAACGACTGAAGCGTGCCTCATTGGGATCCCTTGCCAGGAACTCTAAAAAAGAACAGTTCATCTTATATTTTAAACTACCTCCTTTGTCTCTCTAAAATAAAGAAATTGAATTGGACCCCCTACTGTTGTGTTTTTCAGTATATCCATCAATGAATGGTTGTTCATCTGAGTTTCTCTAGGCCATAATGTCAGTATTATCTTAGATTTTTTTTGTCTTTGAGTCTCCCCCTGCCAAATTTAAGGACAGACTATCAGTTTATCACTTTGTGTTTCTAGTATCTGCACTTCCCTGCCTTTCTCCTTGACTCTGGTTATTGCCTCTTCCTGACACAGGAATTCCACAGTAGCTGGTAGGGTCTACTTTGTGTTTTCTATACAATTCTTTTTTTTTAAGTTTGTTTTTATTTTTACTGTGTGTGTGTGTGTGTGTGTGTGTGTGTGTGTGTGTGTATTTTGTACATCCATGTAAGTGTGCACCCATGTCATGCAGTGCCTGCAGAGGACAGAAGAAGGCATTGGATCCCCTGGAACTGGGGTTACATATGTTTGTTAGCTGCCATGTGGTGCTGGGATTTGAACCCAGATTTTCTGCAAGAACAGTCATTGCTCTTAACCACCGAGCCATCTCCCAGCCCCATCTTCTATACAATTCTTTACAGTTCGCCTGAAGCCAGCAATATAGGACAGCCCTTTTAAGTGTTGTTCACATTACATTCCTTCTTCTTAACTGCCATACAGTAACTGACAGTTGATCACTTAGTATTTTTAACTGTGTCTTGATCTTACAAGATACATCTGTCTTCCTACCTCCTATAATCCTTTTAGTGGTCCTTTATCTTTTCCCCTCTTTCTCTTCCTTAATCTAGTTTTTATGAAAGTTAAATTGCTAGGTAGCTTTTTAAAATATACAGTGTACCTCAGAAAATTAGCTTGTATGTATACACTTAAGAAAATGAATCATTTATTCATAAATTAGTCACCTACTTTTCTACCAAATTATATCCCATTCCAAGTCCTTTAAAATTCTACTTAAACATTAAGTATGAATGTATATGCCTGTGAGTTATAGGCTTCCTGGCCCATAAAATGAGACCTTGTCTCAAAAATACAAAAGTAAGGCCAGGCATGGTGGCACATGCCTTTAATCCCAGCACTCAGGAGGCAGAGACAAGTGGATCTTTGTGAGTTCAAGGCCACAGCCTGGTCTACCAGCCTGGTCTACAAAGTGAGTTCCAGGCCAGCTGGGGCTACTGGGAAAAAAAAAAAAAAAAAAAAAAAAAAAAAAAAAAAAACCCACAAAAGTAAGAAAGTTCTATTTAAAGTTATTAAATAAATAAGAAAAAATTTCCAATAACTCACCCCAGAGTAATCAGTCATTCTTTTTGTGTCTTAATATGTGTGAGTAAGAAAATATTTTATCAAACGTTTTTCTGTAAAAACATCAAAATTTACAATATGCCTGAAAAGTTTAAATATATGTTTTAAATTTATTTTATGTTTTATTTGCTAAATTGAACATAGTATCCCCAAAAGGTCTGCTTAGTTAATAAAGATAGAGCCTGGCTTATAGAGAATAGTATTTCCCAGTGTTAATAATAATTTTGATAAAAATGCATGGCTATATATAACATCTTAACATTAGGAAATCCAAGTGGCAAATAGAGACAGGAAAAAATTCTACATGCTACCTTCTCAATTTTTTCTGAAAAATCTAAATTCATTCTAAGAAGTTTCAATTGTATTTTATACCTATTTGTTCTTACTGGAATAAATTTGTGAATATATGTCCCTTTTATTGTAAAAATCTAATAAAGAGGAAAAATGATCTAGAGATTAGATAGGAATTTACACAAAAACTCACTTGAAAATAAATGTTTGGGACAGTGAAATGGCTCAGTGGTAAAGGCACTTGATGTTCAAGCTTTGTGACCTGAGTTTGATTCCAGGAACCTATGTAAAGATGGAAGAAGAGAACCAGCTCTTCTACATCTCTCCTCGTATCCTCACACGCATACACAAAAATCCCAAAAGGTAACCACACATTTGTACAGTATATTTGCAGGCATCTCTGTGCATTTTTAAAAAATTTTTAACAAACCAATTATACAATAAACTACTTTTCAACTTTTTTTTATCCACTATTATGTACCACCATATTTTAATGAGACCTTTATCAGCACATAGATGTCTTTCCTTTTTCTTTTTAAAGAACTGAATAGAAATAGAGACCATACCATTATTTAGAAAATCAGTGCCCTGTATTTCCAGTTTTTCACCATTAATGATGTTGCAGGGAGGGGCCAGAGAGATGGCTCAGCAGTTAAGAGCACTTTCTGCTCTTCCGGGGAACCCAGTTCAGTTCCCAGCACCCAAATGGCAGCCAATAACCATCTGCAACTCCACTTCCAGGGAATCCGACACCCTCTTCTAGTCTCCATAGGCACTTCACACTTGTGGCACACTTATATTCATGCAAGCATAATACTCGTACACATAAAAATAAATAAAATACAACAATAGCAGTACAGTGAGCATTTTGAAGTATATACTTGTGTATTTTTTTAAATATTATTTTTATTTTATGTTTATGAGTGTATTGTCTACATGTATGTGAGTGCACCTGCGTCATGCAATGCCATGGAGATCAGAAGAGGGCTTCGCATTCCCCTGGAACTGGAGTTAAGGATAGTTCGTAGCCACCATGTGGGGGTTGAGAATTGAACCTGGTTTTCTGCAAGAGCAGTCACTGCTCTTAACCACTGAGCCATCTCTCCAGCCCCCACTGTGTATTTTTTTAAGTTATGAAATATTCAGAGGGAGAAAAAATTGAAATTAAAATTCTTTAAAAGTAAATATAGCCTAATGTGGTAGTATACATGCTTGTAATCCCAGTACTCAGGAGGCTGAGGCAGGAGCATCTAAAGTTCTAGTTTAGTCTGGGCTATATTGTGAGACTGCCTGTAACAAACTAGGAACTGGAAAGATAGCTGAGTGGTTAAAGAGCACTTACTGCTCTTGTAGAGGACCTAGGTTCAGTTCCCAGCACCCACATGGTAGCTCACAGCCATCTGTAACTCCAGTTCCATACGATCTGACTCCTTCTGGCCTCCACGGGCACTACACACAGATGATGCACTTATATGCAAGCAGAACACTCATACACATAGGGTCAAAATATCTTTATTTTTAAGAAAACACGTGAGAGGGGCTGGAGAGATGGTTCAGTGGTTAAGAGCACTGGCTGTTCTTACAGAAGACCCAGGTTCAAATCCCAACACCCACATGGCAGCTAACAACTGTCCTTAACTCCAGTTCCAGGGGATCAGATGCCTTCTCCTGTCTCCGTGGGCACTGCACAACACAGGTGCACTTACACACATGATAGATATAACACTCATACACACAAAATAAAAATAAGTAAATCAAAAATTTTAAAAAGGAAAACACATTTAAAATCTTATCTGAGTTGCCTTGCAAAGGCGATAACCAATATACATTCCTCTCCACTTTTATGATGCCCATTTCTCTGGATCCTCAACATAATAAGAAACATTAGCTTTTTAATTTTCTCCTGTCTGATAGTTGTAGCATTGTATTTCAATGTGTGCTTGTTTGATGCTGAGTGACAAACATACCATTTCATATGTGGTGCATTTATGTTTGTTTCTCTGAATGAATCACGTCATTTGTTCATTTTTTTCTCTTAAATTACATTGTTTCCTTCATATTATAGTAATACTTGATAAGTTGAGAAGTGAACTTTTTTGAAATAAATTAAAAGTTCCTTTTTATCCCATCTTTTTCTTTTTCTTTTGAATCAGCCATATTGATCTTTAAATTTTCCTTTATAGCAAATTACTTCTGGTATATAAATGGAAATGTTTGTTTGTGAGCCAATTTATGTAGATTCGTAGAGCTGTTATTTTATGTAGTCTTGTCATCCCATTAAATATTTCACTGCTCACTGTGCCCGTGCATTTCAGAGAGCTTTTAAGTTGGTGTTTTGTTTTTGTTTTGTAGGCCTCAGACATCCAGGCAAGGACAGTCATGCTTACCTGGTCACCGCCTTCCAGTTTCATTAATGGCGAAACAAATGAGACTCCTATGCCAGAGCTCTGCAGTTACGAAATCCTGGTCTCAAGTACTGGAAAGGAAGGGAGATACAAAAGTGTTTATGTGTAGGTGTTGGTTAGTTTGCTCTTTCCCGTTGTCTAAGTTAATGGTTTGTGGTAAAGAGCTTATTACTAATTTTGCTCTTCGTGTTTTTATTTTGATCTTTAAGTTGAACAGTGGCAGTGGTTTCAGTGTAAACAGTTCTCAACATGCAGGCTGGTACACATTTCTAACCACACTCCCTCAGAACAGTCACTTTAGCTAGCTGTATTCACATATTTCCTCCTGATAGGCCATAGTAGATGATTTATGTAATTGTAGCATGTAGAACCCTAGGCCAAGAAACAGAGAGCTTTTCATTGTGAATTTGCTCATGAAGTATCTTGCTCCTCTGAGGATTTAATTCTTGCATGTACAAGCTCTTTTTCTTCTATAAAATGACTTAGTCCCAAGAGTTCCTCATTGGTATGTCAGTATATTAATCATGTTGAAAACCTGTCGTAGTTCTCATTCCTCAGTTCAAAACTATACTGTACACCAAGAAACCTTAGAAATTACCAGTGGCCCAAGTTGTGGTGTTTATGATTGGCAACTTTTAAATAGTTTTTTCCTTTGTTCTTAAAGAGTAAAACCAATTATTAGTTACAATTTAACCATAGCAAAGGTTATTGTAAAAGAAGAGGAGGTTAATTATTTAAGAGATCAGAACATAAAATACAGCTGGTAAGGAAAAGACAGCAAAGTGAAATTGGTCTCAGTGACTCCCATCTCATCATTCAAGTTTATTAAAATATTTTCCTTTCTAGTGAGATTCATGTATGTTTATTCATTCGGTCTTTTTAAATACAATATTTTTATTTGTTCTTTCAGAATTCCATATGTGTATATGATGTATTTCAATCACCGTACACATATCCCCATTACTCCCTCTTCCTGGATCTGCTCCCCCTCCGTGTCCCCATCTCCCTCCCAACTTTTTGAGTCCAATTCATGCTACCCATATATACATGGGTGTGGGGCCAGCCACTGGAGCATACTCATTCACTTAAAAGAAACAAGTAAGCCAACCTATAGGGCAAGAGACCATAAGGTTTCTTTTTGTGTTAAAGCTATTTCTAGTTAGATGTTACTGAGAAGGATTTATTTCCACTTGCAGTCCAACCAGGGAGCATAAGAGGGACAGTAGGCCTCTTTTTTTTTTATCCTACACCAGTTAGCCTTTCTCAAAATCTGCAGCAGCTACTGAGTTCCTAATATGTTTTAACCTTCATTGATAACACATTTTTTTTTCTCAATTCTATTTGTTGGTTTTGATTTGATTAGGGGGCAGAGGTTAGTAGGTAAGATGAAGAAGTAGTCCATAAGTGAGGAGGAGAGAGACTTAGTAGAAAGAAATAGAATAGGAAACTGATAGAAGAAAATGGAGGAAGAAGAACGGAAGGAGCAGTGGGTGTGGGTGCATACCCAACAAAACGGCTGTATGATTATTAAGAGGTATTTCTTATATTTAAAAGTGTAGTAGTAGATATTAGAAATACTTGAAATCATGGGCCCAGGAATGGACATTAGTATAGAGCATTTACCTAGCATGCATAAGGTCCCGAACCTGACCCCACCCCTGTACTGTAGACACATAGGTAAATTATGACTAACTTTTATTAACCCAAAGTGAAATTATAAAGTATCATTTTTTTCTAATAAAATGAAACAGCAACAAGAGTCCTTTTTAAAACTTGTCAGTTTTGTTTCCAGTAGCACATTTTATTCAGTATTTGATTTGCAAAAATGGATTTTTTAAATAATTGAAAATGATTCCATTTCTTCAGGAATTAAATATCTTCTCTGACTCTACCTACCCCATCCCTAGAAAAAGGTCTAGCTTTCACACTTAATTTGCTTAGCAAACCTTTTTATTTAAAGTTCTTAAAAGGTACATGGTTAAAATTCTTCATACTTTCTACTTGCACAAATTCTGTATTAGTAAAATCTCAAGGATGATTATAGTTGGTAAAGAAGCATGTGATATAATATCATAAAATACCATAGACAATTAATATGTAACGTATGTGATTTATATATCCTTTCAAAAGCTTTCTTTTATCAGACACTGAAATACTACTTTTTTCCTACCATAGAGGAGAAGAAACGAGTGTCACTTTAAATGATCTCAAACCAGCCACAGACTACCATGCAAAGTAAGAAGCATCTTTTACATGCTGATTTTAATGTGATTGATACAACATAGGGTTAGGGTTTGATTTTCCTGTTATTTTTATTTAATGATTTTCTATTTAATGGTTTCTTTTAAAGTCTAATGTATATTTTGGAATAAAAACTTGGACTTTGAATTTCCCTGTTGGCATAATCATCATCATTTCTCAAAATAACCCAAAAACATTTGATTGAAGTTTCAACATAATAGTAAAGGAAAGGCTAATCATCTTGTTTGTGGGATGAAGGAATTACACTGAATATTTAGAATGTGTCTACAGTATCTAATTCAGTACTGGAAACTTGTCCTAGCTCTTGAAATGTTTATAAAAAACAATTGGTTTATTCTTGTGTATATGACTACATCATGTTTTGAAAGAGCTTAGGATGTTAAAACTCTCAGAATTTCATAACATTTAAATAGGAGTAATTCAGATAACGCCTTACAGTTTTCTAGAGTATCTTATTAAAATTTTCCTTATGGCATCCGCAGCAGGAACCCAATACTTAGTTTTTTTTTTCTTAAGATTTAAAAAACATTTTTTTGATTTATATATTTTTACTTTATATGTTATGAGTATTTTGTCTGCATATAAGTCCACCACATTTGTACAGTGCCCACAGAGGCCAAAAGAAGGTGTTGGATCCTCTGGAACAAAAGTTAGGGACAATTGTTAACTGCAACATAGGACCCAGGTTTGATTCCCAACACCCACATTACTGCTAGCAACCATCTGTAACTCCAGTTCCAGGGGATCTAGGCTATTAGCCTAGAGCTGAACCTAGGTCCTCTGCAAGAACAGCCAGTACTCTTAACTGCTGAGCCATCACTCCACTCCTCAATCACCCAGTTTTGAAAAGAACATTTGTAATTAGGAGTATTCCTATTAAACATTAACACTGCAAGTTTTCCTATACTTAACCCCTAACTGTTGCCCAACCTAATATTTCAAACTATGAATTATAACCATTATTGAATCCTAGATTTAATTGTGTGGGTTATTTTGACCTTTTGTTTTTAAGACAGGAACTCCCTGTCTAGGGAAGTCCCAGCTAGCCTGGAATTCACCATGTAGACCAAGCTGATCTTGATCTCACAGAGATCCACCTGCCTCTGCCTCCTGGGTGCTTCAATTAAAGGTGTGTGCCACCATGCCTGGCCAGCATTTTTTAAATCAACGAGAGACTCAAATGGAATTAAAAAAAAAAAAAATCAGTGTATTAACAACACTGTTTTAGAAAATGATTATTTTTATAAATTTATTATATGTATGTCACAGTTTGAAGTGTTTTTCTTGTTTTGAGCTAGAATAAAATAAAGCCACTGGTTTATATTGTTTTTAAGGGCTGCTCTCTATCTCTGTAATGATACTCCTGTTTCCTTGAATATTTAGAAGGCACATTAGTAATTTGCAAATACTTAAAGCTGATGCTTTTGAAAATGAGATAGAGTGATTCCATGAGGTGAACCTATTTTCTTTCCAGAGTGCAGGCAGAGTCCAGTTCTATAAAGGGAATTCCTTCAGAAGCCGAGACCTTCACTACCTTGAGCTGTGAGCCTGATGTACCTAATTCACCACGGATAGCCAACCGGACCAAAAACTCACTCACCTTGCAGTGGAAGGTAAGACTATCCTGTAGAGTATTTCTGAATATTCTGTAGAGTATCTCTAAGTAAACATTTCTTCTTCCTTCTCTTTCCCCAGTTGTGTTAAGTTTTTGGAGACCAGAGGAACATGAAGCTAAATGACCTGTTTTTTTTCATTATACATATAAAATGGACATTTGCTTCTTTTTAAAAATATTTTATTGTTATTTTTATTTTATGTGTATTGCCTGCATGTAGGTAAGTACACCCATGTTGTGCAATGCCTGCAGAGGGCAGAAGAGGCTGTCAGATCCCCTGGAACTGGAGTTTGGACAGTTGTTAGCTGCCATGTGGGTGCTGAGATTTGAACCAGGGTCTTCTGCAAGAGCAGTCAGTGTTCTTAACTGCTGAGCCATCTCTCCAGCCCCGGACATTTGCTTCTTAATGCTTTCAGATAACTCTTGGTGATCTGATTCATAGAAGAAAAAAAAAAAAGTAATTTATAATTGCTAGTCCTTATAATACATGATGACCTTGAGATTTGTAATTAATCTCAGTCTACTATTCCTCTTCAAATTATCTTGTAATTACACCTTTATAGCCCAGATTTTATCCAAATCAGATTCATAACTAGAATTATAGCTTTCAATATTATCAACATAGGGGCCTGAAGAGATGATTCGACAGTTAAGAGCACTGGTTGCTCTTGAAGAGAACCTAGGTTCGATTCCCAGCACCCATTTGACTTCTAGCAACCATCTGTAACTCCAGTTCCAGGGTATCTGATGCCCTCTTCTGGCCTCTTTGGGCACTGGATGACATGGGTGCACTTACATACATGCAGACAAAACACACATAAAAATAAGTAATTTTTTTTTTAAACTTAAGTATATCAACATGATACCCTAAAGAGAAAGTTATTAAGAGAAATAAAGTTGTTCATAATAAAATAATAGATATTCTAATATATAAATTGTGAAAGTATAGCTTTCACCATAAGTGGAACAAAAGGTAATTTATTTGGAACAAAATAAGAGTGATCATGGCTTGAGAATACACGTGCAGGTTTCTTGAATAGCATGTTCCACCATGGAAGTGATTACATGAACTTTCTTTCTCATTGCATTGTATCTATGTTTATAATCCCTGGATAGACGACAACTCACATGTAGATTTTACATAAATAAATTAGCTAGTCACCTTTTGTACCTAATAGATGTGAAAAGCTATGAAGCTGTAATGATCTGCATCTGAAAGGCCAGTGCTGTTCACTCACACGCAGAAAATAGTGTCGTTAGTAATAGTGAAGAGTTAGATATAGAAGGAACAAAAGGAAACTGCTCTGTTCTTCCTTTACCATCCATACAACTACAATACATGACATATTCAGTATAACCATCTCTACAATAATGAAAATGATAGGACTTTTACCAGTTTCTTTTATTTCAAATTTTCCCTTCAGTTTTTATTCATTAAATACATTGACAAGTTCATACTTGTATATAATGCATTCTGATTATTCTTACTTCATTCTCTTCTATCTCCCTCTCACCGCTATCAAGTTCCCTCCTTGCAAGTTCCCCATTCATGTCTCTTTGTTTTGTTTTGTGGCCTACTGAGTTGCCACATTAAGTAGACAAGTTAAAACAAACTGGAGAAATGTCTGCTATACGCTTTAGGATGTATCTGATGACATTCTTAGCTTTGTGGTTGGTAGAAGGTAGTAGTTGAAGAGTGCATTCCAAAGGGTTTTTATATGATGGTCAAAAGGGCGGTAAGTCAGAATACAGAGATGGACAATGAATGGGTATGAAGGGGGCCTAAAGATAACCCAAGATGGTTTTGGCCCTTGATCTATAGCATCCCAACTCTCCGAAATACTATTAAGTTATAATCAGGTAGTCATCCTGTAGAATCTTCAACATAGGTGTGACATTTTTCCAGCAACTTAATTTATAAAATAGAGTAAATGGACACTATCCATGGAATTAGTCTTACAAGGTCATCAGATACCATGGGCAGCATTTTCATAGTTGACATGATTCTCTGTAATAGTATACAGATCCTGGTCAGTTTCTGAAGAAAATTAAGTATAATCATCCCAAAGTGTCTAGTAGTTGTATTTTGAGAAAATAATGTCTGTTCAGGCCATAAGGGAAAAATAAAATAAAATTAGATTCTAATTATTATAAAGGTACTTACTACATGGGCACAAGACATCCAAAAATCCTCAATAAAGGAGCATTTTCTTTTTGTGTCCTCTGCCCCGTGGACTCTCCAGGACTGTGATCACCCTTATCTGCACCATAGCCATTTGCTGCTTTCTTCCCTTGCATTATTATGGTCAGGTCAGAAAAACCCTCACAAAAGTTCCAAACCCCTCCCTAGAAGAGACTACTACCCAGTTAGCAGCTGTGGATTTGCAGTAAAATAGTGTTTCTTAACCTTCATTCAATCATCTTCTCACACTTCAAGAGCAAATCTCCTCTGCTTCTGAACCCAAAATCTGGGGTTTTTGTTTGCCCCAAACTGGCTATCTGGCCTGTTAACCCCTTGTTTTAAGAAAATGTAATGTTTTATATAATTAACAAATTCTCTTAGCATACACAGCACACACACATGCTTACAATGCAGACATTTTTTATGTGTGGTAAAATAGTTGACTAGTTATTTCACCTGGGTCCTTTTACTGATGAATATACTTCAGCCCTTTCTTTTGGTAGAGGACTTGGGGTAGCAACTCAGGGTTCTCCATGTAGCTTGGATTTCCCTACATTCTGAAGATAATTAAATTTTGATCTTAAAATTTCTTCCATTAGCAACATCCCAACAGCTCTGTATACAATATAGATAAGTGATCATTCTGCAAGTTGCCCAGTCTTGGACATTTCTGGAAATGGCTCTGTAAACACACGGTTACCAGGACAGTTGAAGAAAGAGCTACCAATTTCCCTGTTACCAGTGAGAATATTATATACTTTAGTTGGTGACAAGATTAAATAGGTAATTTCTTACCCTTTATGCCCAGAACATAACAGTGTAGTAACTACTATTTAATTTTTAAACTTGCTTAGTTTAGTCATTTGACTATCTATCCTTTGCATCTGCTGCCCCATTATGTAAAAACTCTTCCATGGGGCTAGCATGGCTTAACAGTGACATGAGTCAGCAGTTAAGGTAGCAGGTAAGAGATGTGTTTTATCCTTTGACATTGTTTGGAATTATCCATTCAATAGTGATGATAAAACTCTAAAACTGGTAGTTTACTCTGTTGCCAGGAGTGAGGTGGACCTGCTTAACACCCAGGACACGGTTTAGTTGAAATATAGGTTAGGAGTCAAATGACTAAAATTCAGTTCTCTCCCCCTTCATGCCTCCCCCCACCATACTAGGGCTTTGAGGGTTGAAGTTAGGGCCTTCTACCTGCTAGACGCTCTATAACTGACTTACATCCCCAGTACTCCTCCCCTTTTTTGAACTTGCTATCCATCTGACTTACACTTCTTAGTAGCTGGAATTACAGGTCCATACCATGAGACCAACTTCATCATTCATAGTGACTTATGCTGATTTGGGACAACTTACTGGGGTTCTTTGAAGGCCTCATTTCCTATTCTGTAATATTTGAGTAATGTTATTTCTTTAAGTTGATGTGATAATTAAAAGAGGTATGGTACTTGACACATAATAGTTTTCCCTCTAACTTAAGAAAAAATTGGAAGATGGACCTCAGGTTGAAAAAGGAAAATTAAAATAAACATGAGACTTTAGCAACTGGACTAAAGCAATCTGGAATCATTAACTCTTGGGAAATAAATTTTTATCTGCTCTCTCCCTACTGAGACTTGTAACTCTGTCTTTGAATTCTCTTCCTCTGTTAGAGAAGAGTTGGAATTTCCCAAGAAACGTCAATATCTTCACTTTAAACTTCCATTGTTGTGTCAGTCAGTATTAGCATTCAACAGATGATCTAGACCTCCATGCTATAAAAAGTTATAGAACTGTATTAAAAATCTAGTGATCTTTTATTGTTGTTTTCATAATTGATGATATTATATAAAAACTAGACCAAATCCAGAAAAATTACAGTTCTATGCAAAAGCATTTCAAAATTTAAAATTGTTATGAGCCTCAGAGTCAGGTTTCTATAACTATGAAGTTGTTAAAACAGTAGTGATCATTTGTTCTACAAAAAAGAAGTGGATTGAAATTGTAGGAGGAAAAGAGTTAGAAATAAGATTGAAAGTCTCATTTCCAGAGTGGTTAAATACTACAGTGAAATACTGAGGGAGTATTTTCCCCTAAACGTGAACAGATTACTGGGTATTCATCTCAAGTGATGGGCACACTGAGTCTAACAGCAAAAGACTCAAATACTGTGTTCACCTATTCCTTCAGTACCCTAGTTCTTTATTCTGTGGTATATTACAAGGTATATTCATTCCATTTACATTGTACTTGAGTTTTAGTACTTAAATTAAAAGTGAGACCCTGAACCTGATAAAACTAAAAGAGATTACTAAGTATTCAGAAATTTTAAATGGTCTCTTTGTTTTGTTTTTCTGTGGATATTTTTTTAGGTCTAGTATTTGCCTGCATATATTTATGTGCAACCCATGCATACCTGTTGCTCACAGAGGCTCTAAGAGGATATTGGGCCCAGTGGAACTGAGTTACAAATGGTTATGTACCTCTGTATGTGTGCTGAGAACCAAACCTGGGTCCTCTGCAAAAGTAGCAAGTGCTCTTAACTACTGCAGCATAAAGTAGATTCCGTACATCATCACAGTGTTATTTATAATGATGCTGATTTCTGCTCACCTTTTTTATCTTGTTTCAGGCACCTAGTGACAATGGCTCTAAAATCCAAAGCTTTATTTTAGAATGGGATGAGGTAAGTTACTTGAATCTTTTTTAATGATTAAAATTATGTGTGTATCTTCAGGAAGAATGATGTTTGGTATGTTTTAGTGGTATTTCTCTTTCAGAAACAGTGTGTACAGTTTTATGGGGTGGGTGGACTGCTAGTGTTCCTTGAAAACATTACTGACTAAACCTCCCTGTTTGCAGGGGAGGGGAATTGTTTGTGTTTTCAAGAAAATCACTATCAAAATTGGCACATGAGGAGTTGGGGGTATAGCCCAGTGGTGGAATTTAGCCAGTCTAACAAGACTTGTGACTCTGTATTTGATCTCTAATTAAAAAATAGTAATAATGATGATAACAAACATTTTTAAAACAGCTGTCTGTTTTGTAGTTCACCTCCATGAAGGCACTATTTTTTCCTATAACATCTTAATAGTGAGACTACTCATCTCTTCTGGCTGCTATGACAGATATAAACCTGATTACTAAAACACATTCATTCTCTTACAGTTCTAGAGGCCAGAAATGTGAAATCAGTGGGCCAGAAACAAGGTTGTAGGCATGGCCTTGCTCCCTCCAGGGGCTCTAGAGGAGACTATTTTCTTGTCCTTGCTACTTTGCTCTCATTACATGACCTTGTCACATCATATCCTTACTCTTCTGTCTTAAATCTTCATCTTAGAAGGCCATGGTGGTCCATCCAGATAATCAAAAATAAACTTCTTTCTATGATCCTAAATGTAACCTTGTTGTTCAGACTGTCACCATACAAGGTAGCATTCAGAGTCTGTGGACTGGGTTCTGCGCATCTGCAGCCATGGCAAGCACAGTGTGTTTAGTGAATTATTTTGTTGTCTCTTCTCCTATTCTCTCTTATCTTGTTGCCAAGCAAAGAGGAAGGACCAGACAGATGGAAGTTTCATTGATAATTTGAGAAATTAACAGTATATTAAAAGAATTAATAAAACATAGCTAAGAAGGTTTTATTCTAGAAATTCTAAAAAAATTCAGAATAAGCTTGCTTTTAACACCACTGTAGTACAGAAGAAACACTTTGTCATCTTAATAAACAATGAGAGGGTATTTGATAAAATTTAGCACTAATCCAGTTAAAACTCAAAGTAGGAATAGAAAGTTAATTCGTTATTCAATAATTTTGTACCATTACTAAACAAGGCATTTCTGTTTAAAGTGGAAACCAGAGATTCCACTTTCCTCCAGCTTTACTTATATTATTCAAGAAGCTACAATCAACATGATGACTTTAAACTGAAACTGGGGGTGTAGCTGTAGTATCCAGACCTGGGATCAAAAATCATCATCATTCAGAGTATATGATTTTTGTGCTTATACTACTCATTATACTCAACTAAATACCATTAAAAATAATAAGACTTCAGTTTAACAGCCAGATACAGATGCTCTTTAAAGAAATAACCCTACCTTTTACTTCTACTAAGATAACAACAACACAAAATAGAGACAGTGGAACTTGTCCATTTTTTTTCACACCCCAAATTTCTAAAATTCCATTTGACTGAGTTTACCTTTCTTTCTCCCTCCCTACTATCTGTAATTGGGCCCTTCTGTCTGCTGGAATTCTTTCAGTGTTAAATGTCAGCAGAAGCTGTTTAGCAGTATCTAGGAAAGAGTTTAGGGATGGGTGTTTTAACAACTGTTCAGATAGAACTATATCAAAGAGCTATATCAAAGATATAGTTAGCATTAACTGAAACACCATACTTAATCCAAGAAGCTATACAAGGTTACTTATTTTAGAGCTACTTCTGTTTTGGAATTTGCAGTTGATGAGCCACATCATATATAAGATGTTCAGTGTCTCAACCTTCTCTAAAGATCCATGACTTAATGTGTAACAGAGTACTATTAGTGTATGCTAGCTGTACATGTAAACTATAAAAAAGGAATTGATATGGTTTTTATCTCTTGATAGTAGTATACGTGATATATATTAACTAGCCATTTCTTCTAGGGCAAAGGAAATGGAGAATTTTGTCAGTGCTACATGGGCTCACAGAAGCAATTTAAAATTACCAAACTATCACCAGCAATGGGTTGTAAATTTAGATTATCAGCCAAAAATGACTATGGTACAAGGTAAGACATTTTATAAAATAACATTTATATTTAGATGATCTAGTCCACTTCATATACATGATTATTCAGTCCAAATTGCCCATGGGAAACTTTATTTAATATGGTCGTGTTACAATCTAGGTCTAGCAGAGCTAGACAAGAATGTGTTAGCTGCATAGAACTGGGTCACAAGATAGATAAAATTCAGCTTTTCCAGTTTCAAATATTAATTAAGCCTCTGCCTGTGACTCAGAGGCTTTTTGTCATTTGTTTTGTGTTTTATAATAGTCCTCACCATATGTGCTTTCATGGCTTTGTTTAAATCTGGTGGATTCCAGAAGTATCTGTGGTACTCAAATAGAAAGCCTTCCCTGCCCCTTTTTCCCCCTTTTGAAAGGCCCAAATTTCTGTTATTTAGGGATGAAATAATACAGTAATATTTAAGGTTAAAAAAAATGGATGCTTCTGATAAATAAGCTTAATTGGAAGTTAAATAGTATGATTCTTATTTATGATGATAGGAACTGTTAAGAAAATAATGAGTTTTGTTTTCTTTCTCCTAGCAGGGTCTCATTATGTAGCTCAAACTAGCTTGTGCCTTTTTTAATTTTAATTTTTATTTTATGTATATGAGTGTTGGCCTACATATAAGTGTACCATGTGTATACAGTGCTTGTGACAGCCAGAAGAGGGTGTCAGATCCCTTGAAACTGGAGTTACCGATGGTTGTTAGCAGCCATGTGAGTGCTAAGAACCAAACCCAGGTCCTCTGCAAGAGCAACCCATGCTCGTAACCATTGAACCATCTCTCCTACTTCCAGACCCTGTGTTTAAATTGAAATTACTTTTATTCTAGAGAAGAAAATCCCTACACACCTTTATTAGGGTCAGTGAGTTTAATTACATAATTTGTGTTTTCTACCACACATAAATGTAATTTGGGAACTGCATTTTCTGTCTCATATAAATGATAGGAAATGGAAATATGTTTAAAATGTACAATGTGGTGGTTTTTACTACATTGATATCTTTCCTACAAAGTAGTGTGTATTTTTCTTCACTGACTGAATACATTACCACATAAAAGCTTAAAAATCTGAACAAAAGTACAAATCTGAAAGAATACTGTATTAGTCACTGTTCTGTTGCTGTGATAGAAACACTAACCAAAGCAATTTATAGAAGGAAGTTTATTTGAGCTTACGGTTCCCGGGGAATTACAGTCCATCATGGCGGGGAGGCAGTGTGGCTGGAGGTGGCTGGAGCAGGAGCAGCAGAAGTTAAGCTCTCACATCGTCAAGCAGGCACAGGAAGCAAGAGAGCAACTGAAGATCCGGCCAGGCTTAAGAATTCTCTAAGCCTACCCCAAGTGACGTGCTTCCTCCACCTTCTAAAAACCTCCCAAACAGCGCCATCATCTGGGAATAAAATGTCCAGATACTTGGAGCCTATGGGGGATATTTTCATTCAAAACACCACAAATACTAATTCATTTTTTTATTATCTGACCTGGTTATCTTAAAGATAATTGAAATCCATTAAAAATTTTCATTTTCAAGAGCTGGGAATATAGCTCAAACGTAGAGCTCTGACCTACCATGTTTAAGATCCTAGATTTGATCCCCAGAATAATAAAAAATTAAAGTTTTCATTATGTGAAAATGTCATTAGTGAAACAATTTCTCTTTAACTATAAAAATCATTCTTTCCATTCATTTCCTTTGTTTCAATAGTGATTTTAGTGAAGAAGTCTTATATTACACCTCAGGCTGTGCTCCTTCTATGCCAGCCAGTCCTGTATTAGCTAAGGCTGGAGTTACATGGTTGTCCTTACAATGGAGTAAACCCTCAGGAACACCATCAGATGAAGGAATTTCTTACATTTTAGAGATGGAGGAAGAAACATCAGTAAGTATGAATATGTAATTAAGACTCGAAAACAATTGGTAACATCATTAATATTGCTATAGTAGTTAATTCCTTCCCCCTGTTCCTTTAAGCCTTTGTTTGAAAGAGATTGGAAGTGAGGGAGAACTCGTCTTGTTTCCTTATATATACATATATATACATACATATATAAAAGATTTGGGGTTTTGTGAGTGCTAAGTTTGTACCTGGAAGCATAGACTACACTTCCATTTGAGGGCTAGTATATAATAACTCAGTGGTTGAGCATTTACTTGCCTGGCATACAAGAAACTTTGCATTCCTTTCCCAGACAGGGAGACAGACATAGTGTGATGGATTTACGAGAAAAAAGAAGATTGTCGTAGCCTTCAGCCTCCTGGACAGAGCAACTTTAAAAATTAATAAATACTGGCCAGGCATGGTAACACACGCCTTTAATCCCAGCACTAAGTTTGAGGCCAGCCTGGTCTCCATAGTGAATCCACAACAGCTGGGGCTACAGGGAGACCTTGTCTCAAAAAGACCAAAAAAAAAAAAAAAAATTAATAAATATTATGTTACATTTCTCCAGTTATGTTTAATACTGCTATGGAGGTACCACAGAAGGCTTTAAGAGTCGCATAGGAGACTGTGCAATACATCCTGAATCTAGTTATCTGCCTCTGACCTCCTTCCTGTGAGCTACAACTGCTAACTAGATAAGACAAAGGGTTATTCTTAAGAATTAGGTAATTGCTACACTTACTTAGGACTGTATTATAAATCTTTGCATTGTATATTTTAAATGATGAGTTTTATGATGTTTTTAATTAGATCTCATTTTTTGTGCTTTTCAACATGGAAATGATAATATAGTAAAATACTACCATGGAGATTATAAATAGCAATATTAAACCCAAGTGATATCCTCATCTCCCAGTACAACCAAACATTTATTTCTTCACTTAAATGAACTGTGCATTCAAGGCAAAGTAAATATGTTAAATAGTTGTGTGTGGTCAGATCTTGTAACATCTCTGGAAAATTTGTTTTGTTTCTTAAAATAGCTTTACTACAATTGATCTTAGCCAAAAGTGAGCAGATTAAGTAGCTTGGTTGGGAGCAAGTGGGTGATCTCTAAGCTGCAAAAACTGTGCTGTCCTTGTGAGGTCACTGCCTAGACCTGGTGCCCTGGCTGCCTTCCTGTGCCCAGAAAGGGATCTGTTGCCCCCTCCCAGCCACTGTTCCCCCTCATCTCCTTCTTCCTCTTAAGGCCAGTTGAAGATGGTCCCCTGTGGTTTCCCAAGTTAAGTTAGTGATGTGCAATGCTCCTGTCCCCACCTTCCCTGGCCCCACCCCTTTTGAAGGCAGTTGCTGGTTTTCTTCCCAATTCTTTTCCAAGTAGGTTTTGTTTTTCCTACTCTCCAAACCCCTGAGCCAAAAGTGGGGTGCTTATACTCCCAAACCCTGAGTTTCCAGCCTTCCTCCTGTTGAGTTTAGTCTCTTCTGCTGTGCCTAGTGGCATCTGGGCTGGGGAGGACGTTGCCCCATCTAGGTTTTTATAAATGTCTTACTCAAGTTCAAACCTCCAGTTTATGAATCAACTGTGTCTCTTTTCTGACTTAGTAAGCAAGTATTAGGGTTGGAGTGGGAGTTGTAATGTGAAACAACTTCTTGTCTTTTTCTCCCATTGTTGAAATAACTTTTAATCGCCAAACGCCCAGATTTGTACTTTTTGTTTTTGTTTTTTCTAATTGCTAAAACCATTTTCTTCCACCTAGATTTACTCCAGTTTATGAATCAACTGTGTCTCTTTTCTGACTTAGTAAGCAAGTATTAGGGTTGGAGTGGGAGTTGTAATGTGAAACAACTTCTTGTCTTTTTCTCCCATTGTTGAAATAACTTTTAATCGCCAAACGCCCAGATTTGTACTTTTTGTTTTTGTTTTTTCTAATTGCTAAAACCATTTTCTTCCACCTAGATTTACTGTAACATTTGGAAAAGGAATAAATGTTGCCCCTTTAGTGGTGCTTTCATGAGTGGTCTGGGGTAGGGCAAGGAGACTAGAAACCTCAAGTGTGGAGACAGGTAAGTTCTAGGTCTTCTGTGGATATGGTTACCCAAAAGGGACACAAGACATGACAGGGAAGTTCCGACCAGCTGGGAAACAAGCTCAGGAGGGTGTAGAAATGTGCCATTTTATTGGTTAGTTTAAGGGAGGGGGGAGGGAAGGGTATACAAGGAACCTAGGGGATAAAGGGAAAGAAGGAGCTCAAGAGAGCTAGGACCATAGGATAAGGGTATTAGTAAGGGAGAAAGGGGGGAAATGGAGGCACCTTAGTGGGAAAACTATGATGGGGGGTGAGACAATGTGAGAGATAAATAATACCTAGCTAGTTTTGAAACCCAGAGGGAACCATATTACTCCTACAACCTTCTGACAAATTATACATACCAGATCAAGAAATATATGTCTAGGTAAGGTTTATCTGAGAACAACTGGTCTTGGCCCAAGATTTATCTACATGACACACAGTAATTCAAAGTAGCAGACTGGTGGAACTAACTTTCTTGGATGTTTAACAGACATACTTGGAGGCCTATAATAATTTGGTCAGAGGGACATAAAGGACAGTTTTTGCTCCTTGCCTCCTAGGTCGACTAGTTCCAGGGGACTATGAGCATCTCTCAAAATGTCCTATAATGGTGGTGGTTCACCTGTCCTCTTGATCAAGGAGGCCGAGGAGACCCCACCAGATGGACTTGAACCAGTGTCCAGTCTACAAAGAGGAGGGTCAACACAGAGGAATCATTTCCTCCATGCTTCCAAGCGAAGCCAACCATGGTCGAGAAGGACCTTTTACTTATCTTCACATTGGCAGAACTGGTAAAAGTAAGGAGCTAGGGGCTCCTCCCAAGCCCATGTGACCCCTGAGGAACAGATCTTCAAACGACCTTAATAGTAAAAATAAATTGGTTTATCTGGGCCAACTGTATGGTCTTAAACACCCAAAAGGAAAGTATAACCAAAGATAAAAGGGGCCAATATAATTTCTTAAGAGACCATATGCACAGCTAAAGGCTACATAACAAGCAACAATGCCAGACAGGCGATACCTTCTTTTGAGTTGTTGGCCAGGGTGGCCAAAGGGACTTCCATATGGTAACCCAGCATAGAACTGGGAAAATGAACAACAGATCCCAATCTGTCTAAAGGAGTATTGACAACTGATTACTGCTAGATGAGAAACAGCTGACCCTCCGACAACAAAGACCTTTAGATAGGCTGACTAGATAGATTCACCAGATAGATAAGTAGTGGGGAAGGGCTCAGGGTACCGACAACACAGCAGACAGTAGCGGGGATATCAGAGTATAAGGGCTCTAGTCGGGGGAGGGAGGCTATGGGAGGGTGCTATCTGGGAAGTGGGTGTATATAGTCAAATGAGATGGTTTGGGATTTTCTGTGTGATATACACACACAAAAAAAAATCAACAAATTCTTTAAAAATGTATTATGTTTGAGGAGAAAGCGTGGAAATTTACGTCATGCTAATTAGTAGAGGTGATAAACAATACCACTGAAATCTGCCTGATGGCTTTATAGACATACACAGGCGCCAAGGATCCAAGTGCAACCAATTTTGACTAGTAATAATCAGGTACATACAGATTAGAGATACAAGCGCCAACATCAGAATAGTAGTTGGCTGATTGGTTGGAAGGTTAGGCTTCGTTGGGCTGACGTATGGAGTATGGGGAGAATAGCTAGGATTAGGATCTCAGTGTTAGTAGCAAAAACAATGAGTCTTTCTACAAGGAACAATATATTCTAAAATGAAATGGAGATCTTTTTTAAAGGTTAAAAACTCATCCAATTTTATGTCTTACAGGGCTTATGTTGTATGACTGTAATAATTCAACTGTAAACCTAAAAATTTACAGCCAATTGTGAAAGAGATGTACTCTTGCTCTGTAGTGTGTTACTGAATATGTTAAAGCTGTAGTGAAATGCTTCTAATCGTGTAGTTATTAAAAATTTTTAAAAATATGATAAAAAAATAGTAATTCTTCAAAGCCTAAAAATTTGCTCCTTAATAATTAGTAGATGTGAAAAACATTATCATTGAAATCTACCTGATGACTTTATATCCATGCTCAGATGCCAAGGAGGTCAGAAAGTAACCAACTGTGACTAGTAATAATCTGATAGAGATTAGAAACGCATGTGCAAACATTTTAATGTCAGTTGCATTAAAAATGAAGTTTTCTACATGACACTGTATTTTAATAATGAATTGGAGATCTTTTTTAAAGGTTAAAACCTCATTTAGTTTTATGTTTTATAGGGTTTATACTGAGTACAATATTATATAACTGTAATGATTCAATTGTAAACCTAAAAACGTATAGCCAGTTTTGTAAGAGATGCGTCCTAGCTCAGAAAATTGTTTTTGAATATCTCAATGCTGATGTAATGAAATGCTTCTTCTAAATATGTGGTTATTAAATAAATAATTAAAAGAAAAAAATAGCTTTAGCTGGGCGTGGTGGCACATACCTTTAATCCCAGCACTTGGGAGGCAGAGTCAGGCAGATCCTTGTGAGTTCAAGGCCAGCCTGGTTTACATAGTGAGTTCCAGGCCAGCTGGGGCTTCTAGGAGATCCTGTCTGAAAAAGACCAAAAAAAAAAAAAAAAAAAATAGCTTTACTAATGATGAAGTTGCCACGGACCCCCTACTCTTCCCTCCACACAATGATCTTCTCTTGCTGTTATATTTACTGAGAATAGGTAATCTCAATTCTTCTACAAACGTTCTGTAGCATTTCTGTGTTAATCACTCAAAGTAGAAGTACAAGAATGAGAGTTCACCTTTCCAGAACCTCGTCACATCACACATAATAGTGATGAAGTGTTACCTCAGTCTTTTCACTTGCCTGTTATTCCTCATAGGTCTGCAATCAGATATCTAATGAAAGTTTTGTTTTCCCTTTTCAGGGATATGGTTTTAAGCCTAAATATGATGGAGAAGATCTTGCTTACACAGTGAAAAATCTGAGACGCAGTACAAAGTATAAATTTAAGGTAAATTTTGAAAGGCCATTAAGACATTTGTTTCTTATTTTTGATTATTCCTGTGTTAAAGCCAAGTACATACTTCATTCCTTTGATAATTTCAAGTAATTCAATCTTTTCTAACCTTTTCTGTTTTACTTTTATATAATAATACTTGTCCAACTTCATGTATTTATATTCAGAACTAGCATTAATATTTTTGGGACTCTATTTGCATAATGTGACTGCATATTTTAAAATGTGGATGTTGTTAAATCTTACTCAGAGGATGCCCTTTGGCAATGATGTCACAAAAATAATGCTATATTTTTCTTAGTGCCTCATAATTTCTTTGTATCACATTAATGGTGGTCACTTAAAGGAGGTGGTATCTGTCCTGCTTCTTAATTACAAAGTTATACTGCTAGCTGTAAACATTTTGTGAATACTATGTACTATGGAAACCTTTTGTTCCTTACCAGACTGTCATACTAGTTTTAATAGCCATTGCTGGTTCTTGCCTCAATCAGTTATCATTGTGATTAATGTTGCTAAGTGGTGTATTTTTTGTTGTTGTTTTTTCTAACTCCTTCGTATCATTTGATTGCTTGAGCCGGTGGCAGATTCCTTTATGGAGATTTCTGATATGTGTCTTTCCTCCAACAGCATCATTTTGGGATCTTTTTTAGCTCTTTAACTTGATCAGTATATGCATTGCTATGTCTTGGCAGATACTGCTTTAATTAGTTAATTTTCCAGTCAGTATAAACTTGCCGGAATATTTGCACAGAATTTTCCAAAAAATTCAGGGTACTTACTCGTTTTGAGATTTTCTGCAAGAACTCCTTTAATTGCAGATAAATGGTAGAAGGTGCTATAAATAGCTCATATTACTAAAGAGCAAAGATAAATTTCAGTACTCCTTGAGAATGTTAGAAAACCTTAGTAATATGAAATTTGGTTATATAATGCATAATATTTGTTATGCTTTACCTTCTGATGACTCTTAGTCATATCATTTTCCAAATTTTTCATCTTTTTTAAGATTTATAAAGTATTTGGGAAGAATACACTTTGAGTTCAGTTTCTATAATGATCCTAGAGTACATTTTGGCATTAGTAATGATTCCACCAACATATCTTCTAAGGTGGTAGTTATTAATACCTTTATAATTTCTCATTTATTAAAATCCTTAGACTTCTACAACTGTGGCATTATTGCCACTGAACGAACACACACACACACACACACACACACACACACACACATACATACAAATATATGTTGAATTCTTTACTGGTTCACTTTCTGCAAATCAAATTTCTATTTAAAACTCTTTCACTCTGACATTTACTCTCAAATTGTAAGGGGGAGGAGATACATAATCAAAATCTCTTGAGACAATTGACTAGTCCAAATAGCAGGATTGGTGGGGGAAACCTATCCATACACCAGCCATTCTTTACATGTCAGGGTCATAGAAGAGTATTGTATATCAGCTTAGTATCAAGTAGCAAAGAAATTAAAATAGTGATATGTTGTCTAAGAGATCACCAGACCATTCTGTCAGTATCACCTGGGAACTTAAAAATGTAAGTTTTCTCAGCCCTACCACCATCTACTAAACCAGAAATTCTGAGGGTAAGGCCTAGCAGTCTTTGTTGTGACAGACCTTCCCAATGATTTTGTTTGTCTTCCTTTATCTTCTGCCACATGAGTTATTTGGAATAGTAAATTTAGTACATAAATCCTTGCCTATAATTTTGTCACAGAGCCCATATTTGTAGTAAGGTAAAAGTATAAGTATAATTAAATTTCTGAAATAGATCAGACACTTAGATTAAATTATAGTTTTTTTCTATTTCTGTGTAAAAAAATTACCCCATTACTTTAGTTCCTTGAAAAAATAAATACTTACTCCTTATCTTAGTTTCTGCTGGTCAGGAATCCAGGGCTAGTTTAGCTCAGTGGTTCTGATTCAAAGTCTACAGGAATCAGAGTCATTGTCTGGGACTAGAGTGTCAGCTTCCATATCCACACATACGGCTATATTGCCAGAGCACCCCAGATCCTCACCCCACAGGCTTTTCCAGGGGGAAATTATACGTAGTATATTTCCGCTACATTCCTTAAATCCAAAGGAAACCATAAGTGCAACTTAGGACTCCAGAACACAAATACACTTGCAGATCCTCACGCATTCAGAGCTGTCTTCATACTGAGGACAAGCTCTTCTCACAGGTACCAGCATGTCAATATGAAATGTGCTTTGTCATCTGAACAAGCTTGATTTTTTTACTCACTGCTTTGTTGTCAAGCCAGTGTTTGATATTAAACATTAAGTCTTTGTGTTCCCATCACAGGTTATTGCTTATAACTCAGAAGGAAAAAGTAATCCAAGTGAAGTAGTAGAGTTCACTACCTGCCCTGATAAGCCAGGAGTACCTGTGAAGCCTTCAGTTAAAGGAAAGATACACTCACACAGTTTTAAAATTACTTGGGGTAAGATACTCATATTCACACTTTATTTTGTGTTTCATAAAAAATCTGAATATGAAGATTTTTTTTTTTAATTTAAATGCAATATAGACAGGCCTCTGGCTAGAAATTTGCTACATGTGTCCTAGAAGAGGAAAAAAAAACATAAGTTGCTAGTTCATAATTCAGGTTCCTATTTAATATATAGAAAATGTCCAGGTTGCTACATTATTGTTATATTCAGCTATCCTCAAACAGTAGTTCTTTGTGTAGGTTATAAAATAGTTGCACCAGCCTATGGGAGGAAAGACCAGACTCAAACAGAAAGTAGTTCAGAAGAAAGAAATTACTGCGTTTACAGTTTCTTGAGTTTATGTTTTGTAAGAGAAAGCCTTAACATAAGTTTAGTAATTTGAATCAACCAAGTTAATGTGAAAAATGAAATTTAGTTTTATAAGGTACACAACATAGTTTCAGTTTTTCCATAAAGTTTTGATTACAGGCAAAAACATAAAAGTAAATTTAGTAACTCGAGGTAGTCCGATAAGAAATGTGTCTCCCATGGGGGGTCCTTCTGCAGAAAGCAGTATGCTCACAGATCCTAAGTTCAGGTTTGATGCAAGAACTGGGGAAACCACTGTGTAGTTACGAGCAGGGTCAGCACTGTGAGAAAAGAGACTGCTGAACCTGGAGCCACAGTCAGCTGGGTTATTCTGGTTCTCAGGAAAAAAATCAGTTATTGATTTGAAACACTTGTTGAGTATCTGCTTAAGCACTAGTCAAATGGGATAGCAATGATTATATACACTTATTTGTTGCCTGAAGATTTAGACAAGTTTTTATAAAATGACTGGACTATGAAATGTCTACCAATTTCAGACCCCCTAACGTGAACTGAGTATTGTGCAGCCTCTGAAAAATATAACGAGCCAACTTTATAAACATGAGAAGGTATGGTAGTTAAAAAATAGGTGACAATAATGTAGACTAAAAACATGTAAGTGGTAATAATTAAAATGTTATCGGTTATATATTCTTCCTTCTTGAACAATCCTATATGGGTATTCTGTTTATTAGGATTTCCTGTGTTTTCATAATGTCACTTTTGTTTTGTCTTATTCTTTAATAGATGCACCAAAAGATAATGGAGGGGCACCTATCAATAAGTATGTAGTGGAGATGGCAGAAGGTTCTAATGGTAAGCATCACTGTTAAAGTTCAATAGATTGTTCTAGTTAGTTACTCTCTTCAGTACTTTACATTGTATCTTTCCTTTTCCTTCTGATTGGCTACCATAAAGTTGTTCTTACCTCACTGTGGGTTATCATCGTTTGTAGCAATTAGGGTTTGGTTTGGTTTTGTTTTTAATTTTATTTTTTTAAATGACTTTTACAGCTCTTTTTTTATTATTATTTTATGTGTATGAGTGTATTGCCTGCATGTATGTGAGTGCACCCGTGTCACACACTGCCGCGGAGGTCAGAAGAGGGCTTCAGATTCCCCTGGAACTGGAGTTAAGGACGGTTTGTAGCCAACATGTGGGTGCTGGGAATCAAATTCAGGTCCTTTGCAAGAGCAGTCAGTGCTCTTAATCGCTGAGCCATCTCTCCAGCCCCTATAAATTTTTTTTAATATTTTATTATTTTTATTTTATGTGTATGTGTGTATTGCCTGCATGTAGGTAAGTGTACACGTGTCATATAGTGCCCACGGAAGACAGGAAGACTGTCGGATCCCCTGGAACTGGAGTTACCAACAGTTGTTAGCTGCCATGTGGGTGCTGGGATTCAAACCCGGGTCTTCTGCAAGGACAGTCAGTGTTCTTAACTGCTGAGCCATCTCTTCAGCCCCAGGGATTTTGTTTTTTAAGACCCACTTCAAATTGTGATCTCTAGAAGTGCAGTGACTCAGACATAAGACTGCTGTCTACCTATAGTCTTAATTTATAGTTTGTTCTTTTTTTTCTTCATTTGTGTATATTGCTCAATCCTAGCATACCCAGACTGAGTCATTAAATAGTGTACAGTCTTTTAGGAATTATTCAGTTAGATTTATACCCAGGTGTACCAGAGGAAAATTGGTCTCTGAAATTTAATTCAAGCTATATTAATTATAAAGTCCTTCATAACTAAACTTTATTCTCGAGTCACCTGTTTATCAGTTTTCTTCTCTATAAAATGGCCTATTAATGCAAAAATGTCTTTTAATTATGATTAAACTTGTGATACTGAATCTTTGTACTCTTTGTTATAATGTTGTTACTGGACCAGTTAACACACTTAATATGCTTAATTAAAAGCAAATTAACCAGTCAAAGTCTGTGCAGAGTTACGTAGATATTTTAGTTCAGTAAAACCATGTAGATTTGTCTCAGAGGCTATATGCATAAAGAAAATTAAATCATTTCCAGGAAACTCAAGGCAAGCTTAAACTGTTGCTGACAAATTACATAAATACTTATTTAGTGAAGCCTGGGATACCTGCCATGTTTGTGATACCAAAATGTTAAACATTGCCTTGTAGCTGATTATAGCAATTCTACACCTTACAGGAAACAAGTGGGATATGATATACAGTGGCGCTACCAGGGAACATCTGTGTGATCGACTGAATCCAGGCTGCTTCTATCGTTTACGAGTTTACTGCATTAGTGATGGAGGACAGAGTGCGGTAATGTTTATATGCACATTTGTTTTTTTAGGTTAGACCAAATGGGACAGAATCACCATTTGCTACCTTCAGTATTGAAATTTGTCTACAAATGTGGAGAAGTAATTTCTATAGTCTGAGGGTTAATACCACATGATAGTTTGCTCATAACGCATACATATTCAGTGTTCTGTCTCATTGGTAAAGTTTAGCTTTGAAAAGAATATGGCATGACAAAAATGGAAAATTTTCATATAGGTAAATTTTGGGTTAATATTTGATAGCCATACCCAGTAGAAATTGAAATAATCAGATTATTTGTCAAGAGAAACCATAAACTGTTTAAACACAGATAAAATAATTTATTTCTGAAAAGCTGCCCATTATTTTGTTGTTAAGAGACTCAATAACTAAAGTGGATTTAAATGTCCCTATGAATATAGTAACACATTTATAAAATTCTGCAAAGGCATAGCTTTTTGTAGGAATTAGGTTTTTGTTTGTTTGCTTAATTTTTAACAAATTGAACTAAGAATCATTTCTTGGAGCAGTCATATTTTTCAAGTGGAATTTAACACAATTAAAAATATGCTTATAAAAAATGGATTTTAAACAACCTTGTTTAAAAAAAATCTAGTATTTTGAAACTGAGAGTCCTGCCCAACAGGCTTGTGATGCATTTGTTTCATTTTATCCACTAAAATCTCCTTGATGGTGAAGGTATAACTCAGTGGTAGAGCACTTTCCTACTGTGGAGACCAAATTCAGTCCCCAGAACTACCAAAAGAAAAAAAAAAAAAATCACCTTGGATTTAAGGAAGAGCAAATATACCTGTGTAGAATTTTATCATTATAGTACATCATTAGAGCTTTCTTATATAGAATTCCTATCTGAATAAAATGTTGAACAAATACTTTGTGTTTAACAAATGTTACGTATGAACCTTAAATATATGGGCAAAGAATATGGCATTGTTTTTAAGAGAATGTCCTTTAAAATAAAATAAGGCTGGTGCTTGTAGCTTAGTTAATAAGGCATTTCTAAGATGCTGGGTTCAGTCTCTATCCATGTAAAAAATAAATTTAAAAAAATTTTTTTTTTGAAAAATAAGTTAACATTTAGGTTAAAAATACAATAAAGTAACCAAGAGTCTAAACTTCCTGAAAACAAAGGTAGGCAGCAGTTATAGAATGTTGCAGCACTAAGAACAGATTGTGGATCCTTCTGCACAGAATTTTTTAAATATTGCCTATTGAGTTGTTTTGAATATTTGTTTTGATTTTTAGATTATAGGATGGAAAGAATTCGTTCTTTAATAGTAGCTACAGATTTAGATACCTTTATTTGTCCATAAAAATTTTGTTGCAGTGATTTAATAAGGTTTTGATTCTGTTCAGGACCTTTAACCCTTTTCAGTTGATAGTGAAGAATAATTTAAAACTCTTGGTAGAGTCTTTGTGTGCTATCAGACTGTTTATTTAGGAACAGTTCGTTTTGATTTTGCTTTTGTTTTGGCAGGTCTCTGAATCTTTACTTGTGCAGACTCCAGCTGTGCCTCCTGGCCCCTGCCAACCTCCCAGATTACAGGGTAGACCCAAAGCAAAAGAAGTCCAGTTACGATGGGGTAATTGGCATTTTGGTAATGAATTATAATTAAATTAGAATTAGAAGTGTTCCTCTTGTTAAAAAAGCATAAATCTTTGTACCCTTAGGACCTCCTCTGATTGATGGTGGATCACCCATTTCTTGTTATGTGGTAGAAATGTCTCCCATAGAAAAGGATGAGCCCAGAGATGTTTACCAAGGCCCTGAAGTGGAGTGTACAGTGGGCAGCCTTCTTCCTGGAAAGACATACAGCTTCAGACTACGTGCAGCGAACAGAATGGGGGTGAGGACACTGTTGACTGAATCATATGCTGGCATTTCACTTTGCTACATCATCACACTCATTATTTGGCCATTTTGTTTTCAACATGTAACTCCTAGGTTTATAATTTTTAATAAGCTTATACTGGTAACTAAGAAAGGAGTCTGCCCTATAACTTGTTATGCTGTCTTTGTACTTTCAAGCCTCACTTAGAATTAGTGATATTTAAACAGGACTTAGCCAGAGTTGGCATTTTTCCTCTGGGGAAGTGTTGATCAGCCTATTTGTCAGTAAGTTGACTCTAGTTTGGAAACTAGATGTGATTCCTGTTTTGTCTAATGTGCCCACCTCAGATTTAAGAATTTCTGGTTTGTGTGGTCCTTTGCCGTAACTGTTTCATAATAGAAAAAGAGAGATGATTAAGAGTCACTTTAGAAAGAGCATTTTAGTAGCCAGGCATGGTGGCGCACTTAATCCAAGCACTTGGGAGGCAGAGGCAGGTGGATCTCTGTGAGTTCGAGGCCATCCTGGTCTGCACATTGGGTTCCAGGCCAGCTGGGGCTACAGAGAGACCCTGTCTCAAAGATTAGATAGTTAGATAGATAGATAGATAGATAGATAGATAGATAGATAGATAGATAGATAAATAGATAAATAGTAAATAAATAAACAAACGAACAAACTGTGTATATACACAGTTTTGTAAAATGAGTTAAAAAGGTGGTGGCTCCCCTTTACAACTGGTGAGACTAGGGCTCAGAAAAGTCCTGCCCATAATCATACAAATGAAGTAAATGAGTAAGCCACAAACCCATTCGTCAGACTTGCCCAACAGTTCTTTCCCCTCAACTGTGACACTGCTCCTCTATCCTTATTAAAGCAGATTCCCTAAGCACAAAACAGCAATTTCTTAGATGTGTAACACATATTTCTTTAAGTCTCTTTTCAACATTATTTCATATTTTAATGAACTGCACTTTATTCCATGCCCTGTATCCAAATGAGTTGTGTATTTATGTCAGTGAACAAGTTTTAAATTTCTTCTATGGAAAGTTTATAGAAGGTCTTGGCTTTCTGTGTGAGAGTAGCACCCTGTCAGTTCCTGAGGTTGCTGTTCACGTGGCAGCATCTTCAGTGCTGACTGAGTTCTTCATTTCTATTTCCCAGTTTTTGATTATTTGTCAGAACAACTGCATTTACTTTCTGTATTCCCCCATGACTATCCACTTTTGACTCTTCCGGAGTTACTACAGATTTTAAGACATAATTAATGTCTGCCATCCACCACACCTATAATTGATACTCATTTCTTCACTTACATAATTTCTTATTTCACCTATCTAATTTTCTAATGCCCTGCTTTTCTTACAAAGAATTTCATGAAGTGAATAAGGGATGGGGGCATTCATTAAATGAAACATAAAATTTCTACCTATTGCCATAGTCATTAAATCTTTTATTTTCTATGAATGCCTGTATAATTATGACCAAATTAATTTTGAAAGACTTGTTAGTGAATCTTTAAATATGGAGTTCTATGCAGTTGGACATTTAGGGATGAAAAGGAAAAATGCGTGTTCTGCTTGTTTTCTAGCTTGGACCATTTTCAGAAAAATATGATATTACTACAGCTCCTGGGCCACCAGACCAGTGCAAACCCCCTCAAGTGACCTGCAGATCTGCGACTTGTGCACAAGTGAATTGGGAGGTATTATTATTTCCATTAGCTTACATTTATTTTCCTAAGTAATTGGGCTAGTTCATATAAAAGAATAAAAGTAATTGTCCTTTTTTACTCCCTAAATTATTATATGAAAAGTAAGTCCTAGATAAATTCATGTAATAAAAAGTGAATTCTAGGAGCTGGAGAGGTGCATCAATGATTAAAAGCAATGGCTGCTCTGGCAGAGGACCTGGGTTTGACTCCCAGCACCCACATACATGGCTGGCAGCTAACAACCATAACTCCAGTTCCAGGAGATCCAACAGCCCCCTTCTGACATCCATGATCATTGCACGACCCAGGTACATGCAAACACTATACTCATACACATAAAATAAAAATAAAATAAATAAAATATTTTTTTAAAAAGTGAATTCTGTTTCTGCTTTGAAGTGTTTTATGTCTCTTGCCTTTCAAGCCCAGCACGGTGGCATGCCCGGCTTCTAAAATGCCCTTTCTAAAGTGACTCTTGGTCATCTTTCTTTTTCTATTATGAAACAGTATGGCTTTCACTATTCAGATAGTTTTAATGAATAAAATGTTGCTTGAAATACACCATGCCTTGCTTGAAATGCTATATGATATATAGCACTTCAAAGCAGAAACAGAATTCACTTTTTAAAAAATGTTTTACTCTATTTTTATTTTATGTGTATGAATGTAGTATTTACAGTGTTGCTTGTGTTTAAATGTTTTAAAGAAATTCAAAACAATCCAGATTTTTACTATTCTCAGGAAATGAACATTTTTGTCCCCACACTGTTTAATCAAGACAAAGAACTTTATCCACTTCTTACAGATTCCCTTGAGTAATGGAACTGATGTCACTGAGTACCGACTGGAATGGGGAGGAGTTGAAGGAAGTATGCAGACATGTTACTGTGGGCCCAGCCTCAGCTGTGAATTGAAAGGCCTTTCTCCAGCCACTACCTATTACTGCAGAGTACAGGTAAAGGGGGCTGGTGCCTCAGCACAAGTTCTGCCCAGAGTCTTCTGTTGGGAGAGCACTTTTGTGGTCATGTCTTTTTTTTTCCTTTCTTTTTTTGGTCTTTTCTCTCTGTAGACCAGGCTGGCCTCGAACTCACAGAGATCCACCTGCCTCTGCCTCCCTAGTGCTGGGGACTAAAGGGGTGAGCCACCATGCCCAGCTTGGTCATATCATCTTTCTTAACTTAGATATTTGGTTCATTTGTAGGCTCTGAGTGCTGTAGGTGCAGGTCCTTTCAGTGACGTAATAGCCTGTATGACTCCTCCATCAGTTCCTGCCATTGTGACATGTCTTCAAGAAATAACTGATGATGATATAGAAAATCCCCACTATTCACCTTCCACCTGCCTTGCAATTAGCTGGGAAGAGCCTGATGACCACGGTTCAGAAATCCTTGCCTACAGCATAGACCTTGGAGATAAACAGCCTTTGACAGTGGGAAAGATTACAAGCTATATAATTGACAATTTGCAACCAGATACAACATACAGGTATACCCCAAAAATCTTCATTTTTGCCTAAACCATAAAAATGCTTTAAATAAAATAATCATATACTAAACTTTTTTTCTTATGTGACATGTAGAATAAGAATTCAGGCCTTGAACAGCCTTGGAGCTGGTCCTTTCAGCCATATGATAAAGTTGAAAACTAAGCCCCTCCCTCCTGATCCACCTCGTCTGGAATGTGTTGCCTTTAACCACCAGAACCTTAAGTTGAAATGGGGAGAAGGAACCTCAAAGACGTTATCAACAGATGCTGTACAGTACCACCTTCAGATGGAGGATAAGAATGGAAGGTAGAGTTTTTTTACTTGCTTTTTCACGTGTGTATTTTTAGGTTTTATGTATATAAACAAACTATAGAAGTAAATAATTTTGCCAGAGCAGAAGACTGTCGTAAGAGGGGCCAGTGACATGGTTCAGTAGGTAAAGGCAATCTGCTGCCAAGCCTGACAACCCAAATAAGGAGAGAACTGATTTCTGCAAATTATCCTTTGACCTCCACGTGTATGCCATGGCACAGGCATGCCATTCTCCACACAGACAAAATAAAAATGTAATAAAAATTATTTACATAAAAGAATACCATTATCAATAATTTTTAGTGTCTGTTTTCAAAACATCTGATAAGAAGGATAAAAATACGTTTGAAGTATCAAACCAGTTACTCCTAGGATTAAATTTTTGCAGCAACTTATTCCTAAAAACATACCCAATCATACCTTTTAGTGGCTTTTAGAACAGTTTTATAAGCTCTTCTAAGGTTGATTTAATAAAGTGTTACTTCCATTTTAGGTTTGTTTCCTTGTACAGAGGACCATGTCATACATACAAAGTACAAAGACTTAGTGAGTCCACATCCTACAAATTCTGTATTCAAGCTTGCAATGAAGCTGGGGAAGGTCCTCTCTCCCAAGAATATATTTTCACTACTTCAAAATCTGTCCCGGCTGCCTTGAAAGGTAATTTATACAGCCTGAAGTTATTGTCTTTAATAATAAAAATATTGTTATGAAATGCTCTATTTTTATTAAAATGTATCATCTAGTATGTCTCCAACAGCTATGTATGAGCATAGATAAACCCACCAAGAGTTCCACTATCTACCTTTAATATCTATAATAAAAGCTATTTTATATGTTGCACTAAGATTCAGACAAAACATTGATCTTTTTAATGATCTAATATAAAAATATTAAATGACTAGGCTGTTTTTCTAATGGGGTCATTTGCTATTCCTGTTATTGTTACTTAAAGAATAGCAGTCATAAACTCTAGTTATTAAAACGTTTTAAGTACTTCTCTAAATGAAACAATTCTTTAGTTAACTTGGATTCCAGTCCAATTTACACAGAAACATGTATACATATGTATATGCATACTATATGCATATTTCTAATCCCAAAGTAGTTCTTCTTTTTAAATGACTCAGGCAAGGATCGTACCTTGTACATTTATCCAAGTAGACTAAAATTGATTGCACTCTGAGAACTAATGGTAGAGACCTCTGGGACTGTGTCCTGCATTGGGTAATTGAAAGCACAGTTTGTTAAGTGGACCCAAAGTTAACAAGATTGTTTGTAAATGGTCTTTTAATGCTAGTAAGTTTCATTGAGTCATTCTTCTGTTATCCTGTCCAACTTAGTGTCTCAAAACTTCAGAAACATTATTAATTTTTAATTTTAATTGTTTTCAAAAATTCACTGATATTTAAGTTTATAACTTGGTTTTAGCAGTTTATGGATTTTACAAGAAGTATCTGTGTAATGTGCTAAGTTAAATCAAATGGAGCTGATCTTATTTATATTTGGTCCCTCTAGCCCCCAAAATAGAGAAAGTGAATGATCACATTTGTGAAATTACGTGGGAATATTTACAACCAATGAAAGGTGATCCAGTTATTTATAACCTTCAAGTTATGGTAGGAAAAGATTCAGAATTCAAACAGGTATGTGTGGAGATACAATTTTATATATGCATATTGTAACCTTTTGTTTTTATTTTTAGTAAAAGTTTTTACTGTATTTACCCTCCTAATTCAGAAACATTTGTTCAATATGCTTTACAGTACAGTGATCTCAGGATTCAAAATCCTTTACAAATGCACTACCCTTGAATAGATTATTCATTCAACAAGTATTCATTGAGTTCTTGTGCCAGGCAAGCAATCAGGATGTAGCAGTAGAAATATCTACATCCATTGAGTGTAGTAGAAAGACACACTAAGTACAAATAAGTGCATCAGTATATAGCAAGTGCTTTGAAGTAAAAGTAAAACTTGAGTCAAAGGGCTAAGACATGCCGGAGAAGAACCCTAAGGAAGTATGATGAGGGGAGCATAGCAAGAACTCCCCTGAGGCAGCAGCTTGCTTGTTAAATTTGATCCACAGTGAAGGGGCCAGTGTGAGTGAGACATAGGGCTCCTAGGACAAATGGCTGTTGAAGTCAAATAGTGACAGTACTCACTAGTCAGTGCCACAAGGGAATAAAGACTCACACCCTACCAGCACCTGGCCTTCACTACACACTTGACTCTTTGAAGTCAGACTTGACAGTTCCTGATTCTCCTTCAGCACCCGGTCCCTGAAGGCTTAGCTAAATGACATGCCTTTTGAAAAGTGAATATTAAGGAAACCACCAAGATATGGAAATGGTATGGAAACCTTGAAGGCATTCTGGACTGTTCTGTAGCTTTTAACTGTGTGTGAAATGAGAAACCAAAGAAGGAATTTTTCACCAGAATAGTCACAGAAGCAGACACATTTTAATAACTGTTGAAACTGCAGTAGAAAAAGGACAAAAGCAGGGAGATCAATAAGGCCTCAATAACAATAATAGGGGCTGGAGAGGTGGCTTAGGGATTAAGAGTACTGCAGTACTCTCCTTTCATTCCCAGCACCCACATGGCGGCTAACAGCCATCCATAACTTCACGCCGCCTTCTGACCTCTGTGGGCATTGCACAACACAAGTGCACTTACAAACATGTAGGCAAAACACTAACACATCTAAAATAAAAATAATAAATAAAATATATTTTAAATAACAATAGTAAAAACTTTATAATACAGTGTTTGAATATAACAGTGGTCGTAGTCATCATGAAAGTTCAGAGGAAGTGTCATCTTCCTGGCAGAGAAATTCCAAGATAGCTTCCTGAAAAGAATGAGTAACAGAGTGAGGGTAATTGTCGGTGTTAGACAGTCTGTGACTAAGACAGTATCTGTAAGCACCTCATTTCATCTGAGTTTCCCTTTTCGGTGTCAACTTTCTTTATTTTTGAGGGTTTATTAAGGTAAATTGTTTTGATTATGTATTACAGTTTCTTTTCCCACAAGGAAAATAAATCATTCACATGCTTTACTTCAGCCATGCAATGTTTTAATTATTAGTAGAATCTAATGCATGTATTTTTTTCTTTCAAACTACATAGTAATGTAGTATCTTAACTAAAATTACAAAGGGCCCAAAGAAGCCAGGCGTGGTAGTGCATGCCTTTAATCCCAGCACTTGGGAGGCAGAGGCAGGCGGATCTCTGTCCCGACCCGCGAGACAGCGTGGGTTTCTGGAGGGAGGAAAAGGGGGACGGAAAGGGACAAGAGATGCGAAGAATGGAGACAAGACAGGCTTTCTGATCAAGTCTCATTTAATGAACATTCACACAAAGTTTTTATAGGGAGGAGAGGGGGAAGTTAGCAAGGAGAATTCCATTGAAGTAGAGCAATTCAATTAACAGAACGAATATCACAATAACACCACACCAATTGATCACAGAGTAAATTCCATAGTAACACCACAATTCTATATAGCAGGTTATAAATCAATTAAGAGGTTACACTTGTATGATTACAGAGTAATACCAAAGTTTCTTAGCAATTACATGAGAAAATGAGGGAGTCTCTCAAGCGTTAAGTGCCCAGGTTAGAACAACATGTTTGTGAGAGGCTTTCAAGTATAGTCATCTGGTTAATCTCAAACCAGGCCAGCCTTGATGTCTGAAAAACAGCTTTGCCAGGAATCAGGTCTTGCTATTTCCTGGGGTAGGGGCCTACGGCTCCCGACAGATCTCTGTGAGTTCAAGGCTGGCTTGGTCTACATAGTGAGTTCCAGAACATCTGGGGCTACAGGGAGACCCTGTTTCAAAAAGACCAAAAAAAAAACAAAGGGCCCAAAGAGTTCAATTAAGCTTGGCATGCTATTTTTCTTTTTTAAGTCATCTGAAAATTAACATGATAATTAGATTTCAAATGTAATTTACAGATAAGCAGGTTTCCTTCCAAGGAAGAGGCAAAATTAATATTAAAATTTAATTGCATAATTGCATGTTTAAAGGAAGTAGAGAGCCCACATTTAGGTAGTATATGAATTTTAATAAGTTTATGTCACCACATGAAACACTAATGCTAATTCTAATTTAACTTTAAATCTGAATTAACCTCAGTATCATATACTGTAGATTATTAACTATAAAACTTAAAATATTGATTTCCTTAGAACTTCATCTTGTGGATGTTCTTCTATATTTCTTGAGCATTTATAAAACTTTACAACTTACCAGAAAGTTATATCCCAGAAGTTAAAGGCCATCTGTTTAAGAGCTCAATTTCTTTATGTAATCTATATTTTCTTTATAATTTATTCAATATTCAGCATGCATTTATTAAATATTCCTAAATACAAAAATGTATAGGGAGGCTCCATCATTAAGTTACTATTCTATTTCAAGAAATTTGTTTAGAGTCTAGCAAGCAAGCAGAAATTTTAAAGTGATGACATTTCATAAACAAAAGCATGAAATACAGATAAAACTGCAAGGTGTGGTGGTGTATGGTTGGAATCCTAGCAGGAGGAGTATCATTTAACTGAGTCTTTGGGGACTGGGAGCTCTAAAGTATAAGGCTCCAGTAAGGCTCAAGAGTGGGCTATGTAGTGGAAGAGACCGACTATCGATGGGTCTTTATTCTCTAGCAGTAGGAACTATCAAATTTTTTTCTTTTTTTTACTGAATTTTTTTGTGAAGTTTGTACAGAATATCTCAGACAATCTTAATCATCTTTATGCCCCCATCCCCACAGGCACCCTCCCATAGCCCCTGCTCTGGAACCCATATACTCTGTCATCTTATTAAGACCCAATCTGTCAAGTTAGTGTCCCCAGATGTTCCCCAGTACAAGTCCATCCACTGAGGTCTAGTCAGCCTATCTAGAGTCTCTCGCTTTAGGAAGATCAGCTCTTCTTCACCCAGCAGTAATCAGTTGCCAATGTTTCTTCAGCTAAGATTGGGGTCTACTGTTCATTTCCCCGGTTCTGTGCTGGGTTTTTATCTGAGTTTACATGGGACTTTTGTATGCTGACACCATTGCCATAGAATCATATGAGAGCTTCCCAGCTGATTGTAGGTCCCAGCTGATTGTTTCCATATGGTCATGCACCTCCTCCCTTACTCTTAGAGTCTTTCCACCCCCTCTTCCAAGATGGTCCTTGAACCCTGGGTGGGTGAAGTTTGGGGACTGGGAGCTCTGAAGTGTAAGGCTCCATAAGGCTCAAGAGTGGGATATGTAGTGGAAGAAACTGAGTATCGATGGGTCTTTATTCTCTAGCAGTAGGAACTATCAAATTTTTGATAGTTTCTGTCCAAGGATCAGCAATCTGTCCAAGGATCAGCGATCTGCAGAGTCTTAATCTCTACTTTTTGTCCATTTGTAACCTTTTGTGTTCCTGTCCCTCTGTTGCATGAGGGGTCTTTATTAATGAGAATTGAGAGATTCATTAGTGTTGTCTTCATTACCCCTATTCTATGTTCCATGCGCCTTTGATGTAGGGGTTACATTGTAAATGTGTCGCTTAGGCCTGAGCAATTCATAAACAATGCCTGTGTGTGACCAGTTGTGGTACTTGGTAATAGTCTCCGACTGGAGTAAAATAAGCTTCTTTGATGAGTGGTGACTGAGATATTTGTCTGTAAATATAAGGATACATATTTTGCACATAGCAAGAAATTACATTAGTCTAAGGATGTGACAGTCTTAGAGTTTTCTCTCAGATCTATGACCTCTCCAGCCAAGTGTATTTGGTTATGTTTACAATACCACAGTTGCATTTGCTCCCATTGAGTGGGCTTTTAGTCCAATTGATTACCCCCAAGATAAAAGTGCCACTACTGCACCAATCATGTATGCTGTGCTGGCCACTGTCTCTTGAAAAAGAAGCTTCTTTGATGGGTAGTAACTGAGATACTTATCTATAGATTTAAGGATCCATATTTTGCACATAGTAAGAAATTACATTTGTCTAAGAATGTGACAGCCTTGGGCTTTTTCTGTAGGATCTATGACCCTCCAGCTATGTTTATTTGGCTAGGTTCCCCTGGAACTGGAGTTATGGGCAGTTGTTAGCTACCATGTGCATACTAAGAATCAAACCCAGATCCTCTGAAAGAGCAGCCAGTGCTCGTAACTGCTGAGCCATCTCTCCAGCCCCCGAAAATAGTAATTTCTTAATACCCCACTCTTACCTCTAAGTCTGTATTGGTATTTGTCTCACTCCGCTTATAAGTGGATCATTGATTCATAGCAAATATAAAGGGTTGCTTTCATTATATGTAATCTAAACAATAGCAGAAAACAATAAATGCTTTCAAATTTCAGTGATCAAGTTAATCTGTTTTCAGTACCATCTCTCTGCTATATATAAGATGCTTCCCTGTATATCTTTCCAACATCTACACGTAGAAACAACAACTTGATCTTGTCATCATCCCTCTGAATTAATCCTTTCCAACTTCTTAACTTCATTGCTATCCTAAGCAATCAATATTATCTGTGTATTTTTTTTTCACCTACAAATTCTTATTCAAATTGATATCTAGGTCTTTAAGAACTTTATCAAGGCCTCATAACCTTAGAACCTTTTATAACAAGAGCCCCTTATCCTACCCAACTCTGTTCAGTCCCTCACAGTTTTATGATCAGAATTCCTTAAACACTTTTAATGTCACATCCTAAAGTAAGCTTTCAAGTTAAACATACCTATATTTCTAACTAGTGTAATTAATATAGTCTTCTCTCTGCCAGATCTTACCACTTGTCACCCTCAAGACATTTGTTGAGGATTTTTTTCCCCTAGCCATAATGTTATCATACTCATGTGAAGAGATGATGGAAAATAAAGCTTAAAGAGAAAACCTATTATTAGCACTCAGAAGCTGTAGCATGAGGATTGTGAGTACAGGCCAGCCTGGGCTACATACAAGACCCTATCTAAAAAAGCAGAGACAAAAATTAAAAATCATTCTGTTTTATCTGTAAAACAAACAACATACTTTTACTAAGTTGGCTTTATTGTATGTGTATAATTTCACATTGATTTCTTTTATATAATCTTCTGTTTTATGTAAATTAATTATTTACCATATCCCAGACATGGATCATTTTTATATTCCTACTTCTTGAAATACTGATCTACTTTCTGAGGACCAATACATATTTGCCATTCTCCTGAAGGATCATCTTAAGACTTCTTGCAATAAATGTTCCTTTTTCTTCTCAGCATTTACTTCAATAATTTCACAAGTTTTTAGTAGATATCCACTATATTCTGGACAGTAGAAGCATAAGATCTAACATATTGATCTGCTTCAGGAGCAGACCAATCCATAAGCACATTTACAACACAAGTACAGTAGCTTCAGATAGCTAAAGTGCTTGAAGGAACACCAGTGCAGGTATTGGTTAGCCTTACTTGTAGCCCACCAACTACAAGAAGCTGAAGGAAGCCAACTGGAAAGAGACTTAACATTATAAGCATTGGTTTTCTTATTCATAGACTGAGAAGAGAGGCCCATTGACGAGGACAGTAACTGCAGCATTACTACGCCAACATTACAGTTCTACCTGAATAAAACAGTCTGACTCTTAAATTCAGTTTTTAAGAGTGGCCCCAGATATTGCTTAGAACCAGCTGTCTCCTAGAGCTGTGTTCCTGAGCCAGGTTCTCACTCACATTTTTATTTAAAACAGTTTCTCTAGCTTCACTGGTGATGGACAAGTTTGGATCCAACCTTCACATACCTTTTCATCCCTAGTTCTAGAATATCTTATTCAACCAATCTTAAGCATCCTTTCCTGTGTTCAGTGAAGGTGGGTGCATTATGGGTACACTGTCTTTCAATGCTTTGACGTGTTAATTCTCAAGCATACCCATCATTATCTTTTTGGGTGGAGTGCCAAATGAAGGCTCCCAGGAAACAAACACACTGGTCACAAGATGCAAGGTTTATTGAGTTTATCAAGATTGATTAAAAGTCATTAGTCCAGACTCTGTCCATTTTATGTCATTCCTACAGATAACTTCAGTATTTGAATATCTATTATATGCTAAGTACTGTGCTAAGTACTTTAACAAGTGTAGGTTCAACTCAGGCTCATAATTACCATAGAATTTAACTATCACTATGCCTATTACACTAAAATGTACTCACTGGAACATGAAGTCATGGTGCAGAGCTTGGGCCCCAAAGTGACCAGTTCCAGTATACATCCTCCTGTTCTCTACACACTCCACTGAAAATCCATGGAACACCATTGATTTCGATTTTTCTGTAAGGCATGGCAGAGTTAGGTTTTAAGATTCTAGTCTGTGGTTCCAAGTGACCAGTCCCTTTCTGAAAGTACAGTGATTTGCCATGGGCACCTCTAGACAGTTCCCCTTATTTGTTGTTTCATTCAACAAATGTTTAAAATTGTATAAAAATGTACTGGTTAGGCAGTCTTTGCGCCCCTAATTATGGGGTGAACAAGACTACGCTGTCTCTCATGAAATGAGTTCACAAAAAAGTGACTTCATGTGTTTAAATAAAGCAAGAGAAATACTTAGGAACTGATCTCCTTACTTTCTTGCTAATGGATGGATTTTTTTTTAATGTTATTTAAAAGATAAATTCAGGGCTGGGGAAATGGCTCAGTCAGTACAGTGCTTGCCATGCAAGCATGAGGACCTGAGCTCAGTCCTCACACCCACATACAAGCCAGGCACAGCAGCACTCACCTATGAGCCCATCACCTATGAAGTAAAGACAGGAGGCTCCCTGGGCTTGTCAGCCAGCCAGCTTAGCCAAGTCAGTGAGCACCGGGAACAGTGAGAGACTGTCTCAAAAAATAAATAAGATGAAGAGTGATTAAAAATGACACCCAGCACCAACCTCTGGCACACACATGCACACCATACAGACACAAAGATGAATGATCTTCCGTAGATCTCGCGTCTAAACTCATTCCAGAATGTGGTGATGGTTGTATTTTCTCTCCAGCCTTCACACTCCATTATTCCTTCCAATATTTCCTTAATAGATTTACAAGGGTCCTGAAGCATCCTTCCGGTATTCCAGCCTTCAGCTGAACTGTGAGTATCGGTTTCGTGTGTGTGCCGTTCGCCAGTGCCAAGACCCTGTGGGGCACCAGGACCTAGTAGGTCCCTACAGCACCACAGTGCTCTTCATCTCCCAAAGGACAGAACCTCCAACCAGCACCAACAGAGACACTGGGGACAGCGTGCGAACCCAGCGCACTCTAAGCGATGAGCAGTGTGCTGCTGTCATCCTGGTGTTATTTGCTTTCTTTTCCATTCTGATTGCCTTTGTCATTCAGTACTTTGTAATCAAGTGAAAATATAACTTTTATTTTTAACACTGTATTACATTTTATTTTATCATGTACTAAAATTATTTCTGTATTGCTTTTACAAAAATGGTGACATTCAGCACTGGCATTGAGACTATAGCACATCATTTTGGTATTTCAGTGCTTGGATTGTTAGGTGGCACTGCATGAGAATGCAAGCCACAAATACCAATTCTTTTGGGGTTTTCTTTTTTTCTTTTTTTTTCTTTTTTTTTGTCGTTGGAACTTTTTCCTAATTTTTCTTTTTTTCTTTTCCTTTTTCTTTTCTTTTTCTGGATCTGCCTTCTTGTAGAACAGACTTCCTAAGAGGCAACATTTATGATTTTTTTGACCAGTCAGCATGAGTGTAACAGTGATAACCACATCTGTTTGTTTGAAAGATGCTTACCAAGTGAAAATTTCAGAATGACTAGAATTTACACTAACATGCTATACAAGAATGTTGCAGTCTGAGGCTGTGAAAGCAATCTCGTGCTGTATTTCTACCTCCTCATGTGTCTTAACTGTTTGGTAAGGGGATTATGATGAGTAACTGGAGGGGCTTAGCAAGCAAAAACTGGATGAAAGAGTAGCAGTGACAGAGAAGCTTCTTCTTTGATAAATGTGGAGTTCTTCATTCCAAAGATATGTGGATTCAAAAATAAGTCAAAGAAAGCACAGGCCTAAAAGTGTCTATGTTTACTTGAAAAGTATCTCTTCAGTCTTGAGAATATGGAAAAGAACAGAAGCTTTTAGATCATAACTTTTAAAAACTAACTCTGAATTTGTAACCCCCTTGAACTTCTGTTTTCTGAGCCTTTGAATTATATGTATGTGTGTTAAGGGCGTACATGTACAGAGGAGGCTGTGTGCAGACTAAGTAGGAAATACATATACGCACTCATTCCATCTCTGATATAGGCTAACTTTGAAGGACTCTCACAGGTTTTGCAGCTTCTCCCATAACTACTGCCATTGCCATCAGAATTTACAATCAATCTCAGCCTTTTCATTTGGGGTACCAAATCTGAAGACAAAATTAATTTGCACCAGTAAACTTCAAGCTGCTTTCGTTCTTGAAAAACTAATGTTTAATGTATAATGTCTGTTTGGATACTGTTCCAAATTGTTGATTGCATGTGGTTAATGTTGCATTAGAGCACTTTGCAATTGCATAATTCATTAATGTTTTGTGAGCTTGCATTTGTGAGTTTTGGGATGCTCAGATTGAATTTTGTCAAGTATCACATTGTACATCTCACCTAGATGTCGATGACTGCCAGTAATATTACAGTCTGTAATGAATTTATATGAGATTTTTGTTTATCACATCTGTTACCTGTAAGACACCTGTAACTAGCTTCTTTAATTTATTATTCGAATTTTAGAATAGTGAGTCACTAATTTTTAGTTGCAGAGGGTTGCATTTTAGTGATTACTAAGCACTTCTGTCTGTCAAAAAGGAACATATGTTTTGTGCTTTGAAGATCTCTGAAGAATTTCCCTTATAATAGAATGGGCATGTATCGTAATTGTTTTATGTCAAATGATCTGTGCTGTAGAAAAAAAACATTAACCTTTGTTCAAAAAAGAAGCGGATAAACTTGGCCTTTCCAAGCGGTAAGAAAACCCTGTCACTATAATATACTGTATGTTTACATTTTATTTAATCTCTTATGAATAGGGTGAAAACTTGCCCCCAAACAACAGCAATTACAATTGTTTTCTAGAAACTTCTTAAAAGTGCCACATTTGGCAGTACAAATGAGTTTGAGTGTAAGAGCCCAGAGATTTCTATATAGTTGAATGTCTAAAATGGTAAACCGTGCCACACAGTGGCTTATGTTTTTCATAGTAATTCAGATGAACTCCTATTTTTGATAGTAAATGTCATTTAATAGTGTACTTGCCATTTGAGCCTCACTGCAAAATTAGTGCAGAGGAGAAAACAATTTTTAATGTAATCTTGATTTTACCTCATATACTGTACATTCCAAAAACTCAACTTTTTAAAGATTATAGATACACTACCAAACATATCACCTGAAAATTGTATAAGGTTGAGCTTCATACAAGATAAAAAATATAATCTCATAAGAATACATGAACTATGTAGCAGAAGTATCTGTAAAATCCATGGAAAATAAAAGTTGTATCATTCTTTTTTGAGACATGTTTTTTGTATTCATGCACATTTCATCATTTGCTGCCTGTTTAAGAAAATGAATCTCCTGTCTTCGAAGGGGCTTAAAACAATTTTCCCAACTGTTCTCAAACTTCAGCTTGAGAGGGTGCTTGCTCGCTGCTCAGGATGAGTCCAGTAGACTCAGGAATGAAATTAGAAGCTTCACCATTTGATTTTGTGCAGTTCATTAAATATCTTGATTGCTTTACATAAAGAATAAGGTGAGTCTGAAGTAAACTTCCCTTTGGGAAGAAAAAGAAGACATGGTGGCATGCTCCTCTAGCTCTAGCTACTTAGGAGGCTGAGGCAGGAGGATAACACTTAAGCCTAGGAGTTAACTGCCAGGCTGGGCAGCATAGCAAGACCCTATCTCTTAAGTGATAAATACATATATCTATCCATTAGGAATAAAGTTCCCAACCTTTCTTATACTCATCTGTTTCTTGGCAAGATGGCTCAGTGAGTAAAGGCACTTAACAGCCAAGCCTGTCAATCCCCAGAACCCACACGGTGGAAGGAAAGAACTGATTCCCATAGTTGTCCTTTGATCTTCACACACATACTGTGGGGCATGGACACACACAAAAATAAATAAATGTAAAAAAAAAAAAAAAAAGGTTTCTTTAAGATGCCATCTCTCAATACCTAGAGTCTAGAAAAGCCATCGTCAGGAGAGTGAGGAAGAGGCTGGGCGAAAAGCCATGGATACCTGAGAGGATCGAGGGCTGTGAGGCGTACGGAGCAGGCCAGTCTACAGGTGGCAGCTCTTGGGGTCTAGAGATCCAAAACTGCCATATCTTTCCTGCTTTATAAGACATGTTGAAAATTCATAACATTACATGAAGTTTTCCAAATCTGCTTGGTTTAAAATATTGAAAAATGTGGGCAGAGGGTATGCCTAGCTCAATAGTAATGCCCCAGCTTAGCATGTGCACGGCTCTGGGTTCTGCCCCCAGCACCACACAGACAGGTGCAAACAGACGTCACAGAATGGGTCAGTTACTGTAGTTATGACTCAGCTTCTGCCTCATATACTGCCTTTCTGTGGAGAAAAGGTGAAACCTATGAAGGCTTTGCAAGTTTCAGTATGTAAAATTCAAGTTGTGGACATAGCCAAAAGCTTTTCATCTGCCCACAAAATCTGTTTTCTGGAATATAAGTTGGAAGACACTTTTCCAGCAATCTCAAAGTCATACCTAGCCCTCTCTGCAGCTAATGATGTGGTATACACAGCAAAAGGCCTCAGTGCACAGTGGCTATACCACTGAACTTTGCAGATGGACTAGACAGCCCCAACTTCACTGGGACTACAAACAGGATGCCTTATTTTTTGCTTTGGTCTGGTTGTCTTACAGTAATGGAGCTATCACGAGGCTCTTGCCTCTAGTCCCGTTAAGGGTTAAATGAGTTAAGATAAGCAAGGTCTTGGAACAGCAGCTTGCACACAGTAAGTATTAGTGTTGTTTTTAATCCAGAACATCAGCCTGTTACATAACCTAGGAAGACCCCCATCAGGGGCCAAAAGTCTATTAAGGACTCTGCTCTCTTGCTTGCAGGGACACAGGGCCTTCACTAGGCCATATCTGGGTATACTCTTGCCCCACACAAGTAAGCAGGAACATAGAGAAAGGGAATATTTGAATGGAAAGTGCATAATACAGAATAGAAGGGGCCATGGTACCACTGATGTGATGCTGACTTGTGACCCAGTCAGCCTGCCTGGGTGGTACCGTGGTGGGTGAGCAAAGGAATTAGTGGCACCTTCAGCAGAAGTTGGGGTAGCCCACCAAGCAACAAAGCAGAATGAAAGAAATAAGAAACTTGGGGATCTGCAGTCCATGAGGGCCAAGTGAGTCAAAAAAGGCCACATAGTCACCAGTTGCAGACCTCTGCCAATGAGACGTCAGAGCAACTGGTAGCCAGGCAGGAAGGGGACATGGAACTAGAATCCAGCAAGTGCCAGCCCAAGCATCCCAAAAAGTAACATAAAGTTAAGAGCCCCTGTCATCTAGCTGCACAAAAACCTTTAAGCCACATGTCCCCCCCACCCCGAATCCTTAGGGGCCCAAAGGCATGTTAGCTAAAGGGTCTGTGTATTTGACTAAACTGAACACTGTGTTCCTCTAGCTATGTCATTTCCTCTTGCTGCCCTGCAGTTGAAAGCTCAGAGATCAGATCAACTATGGATGAAGAAATGGCATTGTCTCTGTCTAAAAGGTTGAGCAGGAGAGAGAGGAAGGGGGACCTGAAAACAAAAACTCTTGAGTTTTTATGAAAATAGTGATTCAGAAGTGTGATGATGTAGGAGTCAAAGGAAATTGATAGATTGATGTCCTTGGGGAGATGGTGGAAGCTTGAGGGGCCAAGCTGACTCCAGCTGCAAGAACCACCAGTGCATCTGTCCAGGGAAGGAGGGCAGAGTGAGTGTATTCGTGGAATGGAATGGACATTTTTCTCTCAGTTGCTATTGCTTTTCAGAGACACAGGGTGCAAGATCACCAGCCTAGAGTGAGGAAGAGGATGGTGAGTTGGGTTTTAAAAGGAGAGTAAGATGCAGGACAGGAATCTAAAGGCTAGGGAGTGAACGAAGTAAGTACTCAGATGGTGGATACTGCAGAAGCGAAAGCCCTGCCAGAGCTGTGCACGCTCAGGGAAACTGCAAAGTGAACGTACCTGCAGTAGGCAGAGCATGTAACCAGAGAGATGGCTGTGCTCTGGTTGGGTGTACTGTACAGGTAGGACAGAGGCGAGAAGGACAAAGAGAAGCATCTATGAGGGAGTGACTGTAGCCTTAGATCGAGAAAAAGAAGAAAGTGAGGACCTAAGGCAGGCGAGAGACAAGGAAAAAGACAGAAGGAGCAGAGCTTCATGGGATGAAGGATGACAGTGGTACCCATGTGGGAAAATGGGCTACAAGGAGCCAGGCTGGAGGGCAGAAGGAGGGATGGCTGCAGTCAAGGTAGAGGTGGCCACCCATATCCCTAAGTAAGGTAGAAGGTAGGTCCATAGGAGCAGTTGGTGGAGATGTGGGGCAGGGCCTGATTATAGATAGAAATGAGGTCAACCATCCAAGACACATGAGGAAGGTGTGCATTTTATGCTGGTGTGCTTACTGGAGATATCGAGGCACCTGATCCTCAGGGAATGAAGGTGAGATGAGGGCTGGAGAGTGTGGGGTCTGGTGCTCTTAGGCTGAGGCAGGTTTTAGGACAGTGGGAAATAACAGTGATGAGGGAGATGGCAAGTACCCCTTACAAAACCTCTACTTCTTGCATATGTCATAGCACAACAGGAGAAGCTTGTCCCCAAGTTTCAGATCCAAAAGGGGGAGAGGAGCCTAGGACAAGAGGTTAAAATTGTTATTTTTTACTTTTCTATTTTTATTTTTTTAATTTGCGGTGTGTGTGTGTACAGGTGTGCCATAGTGCTGCATATGGAGGTCAGAAGGCAACTTGCAAGAGTCAGTTCTCTCCTTCCACCATGTGGGTTCTGGGGATGGAACTCAGGTCTTCAGTCTTGGCAGCAAGCACCTTTACCTGCTGAACCATCTCACCAGCCCTGAGGTCGAAATTTTAAGCCACAACAGGAAGAATGAAAAAATTTGCTAGACATTAGTTTGTTGGCAAAGAGAAAGTCATTGGCAGAGCTCCTGAGAAATAGGTTTGAATAAGGATGGTGGAGGAGGAGATGGAATGGGGCTGGGAGGGGGGGGGTCCAGTGGGACAGCAGGCTGCAGGCTCTGAGATTAGGCAAACCATCCTCCAGATCCCAAAGGGCCTCTGACTATTGGATATCACCTCATCCAAAGAGAAAGAGGATTAATATAAAAGCACTAAGCACTCCAGCCATTGTCAGAGACTACCACAGTGAGCTGACTCCCACATCCTTTTCCTGAACATTCTTTCAAGTATTGGCATTGTGTGGTTTTTAAAGTTTAAAACAACATATCATGTGAAAGTATTCAAGTGTAAACATACCCATATTCTTTTAAAAATATTTTTATTATGTTCTTTGCACACAATGCTGTTACATAAGGATACTTTCATACCACTATATGCTCTACGTTGAGCCCAGTCACCTCACCTTGGGCCTCCTCCTTTCCCCCCTTTTCCTTAGTCCTCTTTGCCCCCTAAACCACTTCACTTCTCCTTTCATGTCATATATACCTATAAAAAAAAAACATCAAATGGCTAAGAAGGTAACTCAGTGGATAAGGGCACTTGCCACCAAGCCTGATGACAGGAGTTAGATCCTGGAACCACCAGGTGGAGGGAGAGAACCGACTTCAGGCGTTGTCCTCTGACCTCCATATGCACATATCCATTTTCTTTAACATAAGTAAAAATTAAAAAAATAATAACAAATTGCTCCTGTTTGTAGATTTCAAGGATCCTTGAAGTTACTTGAAGTCAACTTCCTCTGCCACAATTTATAAATGTAAAAAGAAGGGCAGGCTGTGCAGGGACGGAATGTGAGACGTGTCCAGAGGCCATGTGACAGAAGTGCCACAGGCCTAATACCTGAACTGGAAAGGGTACTGTTCTGGGGTACTCTTTCTACTTAGGATTGCGCCTTCCCAGTGGTCATCAGAACATCCCCCCAATCTTCAGGAGCAGCCACTGATCATGGTCCCTGGGAAGTCCTCCAGATGGGCTGGACTCCTGTGATATGGTCAGTGGCCTGCTCTGATGGGTGGAGAGGGAAGTCCCCTACAATACTGAGGGACCCGGAGCGAGCAGTGGCAGGTGCAGTGTCAGGAGGCGGAGGCTGAGCGAGGCCCGCTGGGAAATGGGCGGCCGAGCTGCATCCGCGCGAGACAGGGCTCGGCGGCGCAGGCAGGGGCTCCACCATACAGCGGAGTGCACTTGCGGGGTCCTCCCGGGCAGCCCCTGGGCATGGCCTGGAACGGAAGCGACGGCGCGAAGGGCGCGCGGGAGCCGTGGGCCGAGATGGCGCCGTACGACGCTGCTCCGCGTTCCCCCTGGGGGCGCTGGTGCCGGTGACTGCGGTGTGCCTCGGCCTGTTCGCCGTCGGGATGAGCCGCGACGTGGTGACAGTGCTGCTGATTGGGCGTGGCCGGGACATGCGGACCGCCACCAACCTGCACCTGGGCAGCATGGCGGTGTCCGACATGCTCATCCTGCTGGGCCTGCCGTTCAACCTGTACCGCCTGTGGCGCTCGCAGCCCTGGATGTTCGGTTCTCTGTTCTACAGCCTGCAGCTCTACTTGAGCGAGGGCTGCACGTACGCCACACAGCTGCACATGACAGCGCTCAGCGTCGAGCGTTACCTGGCCGTCTGCTGCCCGCTGCCCGCCCGGGCCCTGCTCACCCGGCGCCGCGTCCGCGCTCTCACCACCGCGCTCTGGGCGGTGGCGCTGCTCTAGGCCGGGCCCTTCTTCCTGGTGGGCGTGGAGCAGGATGTCCTCCCCGGCTTCTCCGTGGACCCGGACCCGAACGGCACCTGGGGAACCAGCCCCTCGCCCGGGGTCCCGCCGCCTCCCCTGGGGCCCTCGCGGCACCCCCGCAGTCCCTGCCGTCGGGGCCGGAGGCTGCCGCTGCTGCTGAGCTGTTCAGCCCCGAGTTCCGCCCAAGCCACGTGCACCTGGAGGCGCTGCGGATCACCGCCTACTTCCTGCCCTTCCTGTACCTCAGCATCTCTATGGGCTCGTCGGGAGGGAGCTGTGGACGAGCTGGGATCCACTGCAAGACCTGACTGCGCTAGGGAGGGAAAGGGGCCACCCGCAGACCGTCAGGGTCCTGAGTAAGTGGTGCCGCCCCTTTTTCAAAAAACCTGGTGTGTCTGCTCAAGGCTGCTCACCTTCACCCTGTACTTCCAGTCGTCTCCTAAAAGGAAAAAGGAAAAATATACATATATCTCCCAGTACCTGTGGGAGACCACTTTGAGTCCCTGAGGGTGGGACACCCAGAAACCGGAAAGTTTTTTCAAAGGCGCTGGGACCCAAGATGCATAACCGGTGACTGATTTTAATCCGACTGACAGTCTATTAAATTGGCAGTTGGGTGTTACAGTTCCCTTGAGAAGATGGGGTTGATTGCTTTCCTCTAAGCAGCCTACTTAATGTTATCCTGGAAACTAAAGTGAACCCAGCCCATGTCAAAATTTTAGACCTGTTGCAGTTTGCAATGGAGAAGAGAACACGTTTCTGAAGCCGGAGGTGTGAAGCACGCCTGCCAAAACCGCTTGTTAAGAGCAGGTGCCCTAATTTAGGGCCTGTGTCCAGCCTTGCTAGCACACATTTGAGCCTAATGTATAGTTTTAAAGTAAATGTCGATGCACTTAACAGCCCCCCTAACACACCCCCAGCATGAGGATTTGGGTAAGTAAAGGTTCAAAATTGTTTTGCTGTTATTTATCAATGCAGATGGCTGGGGAGTGGGGAATCTTTATTTTGAATGCTTAATGCTTTTGCCGATTCTGGTGCCCACATCCTCTTTTGCAGTGGTGGTGGTTCTGGCGTTTATTGTTTGCTGGTTGCCTTTACATGTGGGCAGAATCATTTACATAAACACAGAAAACTCCCAGATGATGTACTTCTCTCAGTACTTTAACATTGTCACTCTGCAACTCTTCTGAGTGCATCCAACCCAATCCTCTACAACCTCATCTCCAAGAAGTACAGAGCTGTCTGCAAACTGCTGCTGGCAAGACAGTCCAGGCTGAGGGGCTTCTGTAGCCGTGGGGACACTAGGAAGACCCCAGGAGGAGACACTGCTGGCTACACAGAGACAAGTGCTAGAGGATGGCCTAACTAGCATGGGAAGCTAGTGCTGACTGGGGGCTTCAGGTCTAGCATTATGGAATCCCACCTCACAGAATGGATCCCAGCGGGGTTTAGTAGCTCTTCATTCATTCTCCAGTTCTTTAGGAATATGATTGTTCACTTAATAGTTAAGTGATGCGGAAAGACGCTGCATAAAAATTGTCACCTCCGAGACCAGGAATATTTTATTTTCTAATTAGGACAGAAACATGGTGATACATATACAAGGCAGTAGAATGGTGAGAATTTGGATCCAATAAATTATTTAATGTCTTGTATATGGGCAAAAAACATTTTAGAAATAATTAAGAATTCCAAATAAGTTCCCATCTTCAGGTCTCTGTCACATTTCTCCAGCTTGGGAGCAAATCAGAAATTTTAGGCTTGGTGTTTGAGAACTACTCTGCATAAAATGGTTGCAGCTCACTCCTGACCCCAAACTGTCTCACTGGCTAACTGGTGTTAAGAGTTGAGAAATAGGAGGGGGAGATTTGAATCTGGGCTCTTAAGTAAGTCTGCTCTAAGTCTGAAAAATACAAGAGTCAGTGAGTGGAAGAGGAAGTATTAAAAATTCTTAACAACCCTGAAACCTGTTTAAAAAGAGAGTTTACAACATAAATGTATTTTTAGAAAGCAGTGTCCCTGGCCCACAAAGCCAAGATCCTCATTCAAGCCTCCATCTGTATGAATGGCGCCCCCTGCAGGCATACTGGGCACAACCTTTTTGGGATTTCAGATTAATAAAACCTAAAGTACAATAGAGTGATGGCATTTATGAAGAATGTGTCCTGAGGCTTTTGTGAATCTTAAGTCCACAAATACCAGAATAGTATCAAAGACCTTCATCAGAATTAAAATGTCAAACATAAAAACAGTCACAGAGATTTTTGTTCTTTTCTGTATTGTGTTGGGAACTGACCTTAGTTCCTCATGCATAGTAGACGAGCACTCTGCCCTCAAGGACTATCCCCAGCCCTAAAGAAAGCTGGAAAGTCATCTCAGGTCATCCACTGACTCTGCTCATAGTTTGGATAGCTTCCAAAAGTTTCTAATACTTTGTGTTATAAAGTACTACAGTTCCTTTTGAATGATTACAACTGCAAATGACAACTGAGCTCAGCAAATGACAACTGAGAGGCCAGCTTCTGTTGCTTTTTCATCTTAATTAGACACAGGTAAGCCTCTCACTCCCCTCACTCCCTGGCCCAGTCCACAGCCTGTGTGGGTATGAAGCAATCTATCACCTGTCTTTGTGCCCAGCTAGTGAGGGAAAGAGCTGTCTCTCACACTGTGTTCTGCAGATTTTCAGGATTATTTGACACAAGGGCTCTGCCGTGAATAAACTATTAATATTCTGCACCCCATCAGAGTACAGCCCAACAAGTCAGAGTCTCTGAGAAGTTGTTCCACTCAGCATTTCCTTCATCATTTTATCACAGAACCAACTCCTCTTCCTTCTCCAGGAATGTCTACTGCCACCTTCTGGAATGAGGTGAACCATTTGACTGACACAAGGATTCTCATGGTGGAAGGACAGTTCTGTGATGCCGTTTCTGTGCATGGCCGCAGTGAGTAGGGCTGAACTGGAGCTGCTGGGTCTTTCTGCTCATGCTCCAGAGTAGCCAGAAGGGGCAACCTCCCTAGGAAAGGTCAGAGTGGACAACCTTACAGATGATTGTACAATATTGTAAATACAGAAACAGGTATTTATTTCTTGCCTACATAAACACATTCTCAGGTGTACACATGAGGAGGAAGAGTCACCACTATTCCACACAGGGTCCTTATAATGGAGGGTTGAAGCCCATCCTTCCAGAGTGGTCCGTATTAGTGGAATATATAGTCCAGTCTAGTGGTTTGCTTTTTTGTTTGTTTTTGTTTCAGTATCTACAGAATAACCCACTGAGATAATGATTAGAATAACTGAATATTGTCAGTAAGTGAGTAGTCTAACCAAATATTTTTCATAAAATTGTAAGTTAAAGGAACAAGAAAAAACAATTCAACATTTAGGAAGTCAGTGTTATTACTTTTTAACAGTGGGAAGAAAACCCATGTACTTGCAAATGCCCATCATGATTTCTGTGAAATTGTATGGCAGTAGGCTAGGAAGAACTTCCTTTACATACTAATAAACATTCCATAAGCAGTGCCTAGATGTGGCTCATAGATACAGATTTTTTTCCTCTACATAAACATACATAATTAAATGACATATTTGATGCAAGTGAGGAAAGTCAGGACAGACACTTATGACAAGTTGTATTCACCACCATCATATTAACCAAAGAGGGTATTGAATTAGGAAGGAGTTTTTACTTGAGCTCAAACCATGATTTAAGCTTGATTATAAATAATGGAAATCACTTGGTAATAAAACCAAAGTAGTGTAGGGTATGCCAGATACATATCCCTCTTGTGAGCCTGATGAGACTTGGACAAAAGGAACTCTGATGATTGTGCTATAATGGGAAATAATTCTCAAGCATCCTGATTACAGGATTCAAACTGAGCAGGAAGATGACAGGAAGGACAAAGGCATGCTTCCAACAAGAAGATAAGTTGTCACCCGAGTTCCCTCGGAGTCTCTTGTGCTATCAAGCAAACCATATAACATATCTTTTTGTGTGTGTGCATTTATTATTATCGTGGGGGAGGGGAGTAACAGAGGAATGAGTACCCAGTGCCTAGCCCTGCGCCTCCGGGCAGCATGGCTCAGAGCCATGCTTATAGTCACTGCTAGCATTCGCTCACACCTCAGGGGCCAGTGATCTCGCCCCATGCCCATAAGTGTCGGGCCATTCTGTCCTTGAGCTGCTTCACGTGGTTCCCCACACCATGGCTAGTGTCTTCTGTTCCAAGATGGCTCCCAGCAGACCCCCCAGTCGTCCGCACTCTGCGGCAGGCCCCGCCCCTTGGAGGAACTAGCCAATTGGGAGACATAAGTGTATTAGTCACTTTTCTGTTGCTGTGATAGAAACACTGACCCAAGCAATTTAGAGAAGGAAGAGTTTATTTGAGTTTATAGTTCCAGGGGAATTACAGTCCATCATGGCAGGGAGGCATGGTGGCTGGAGGTGGCTGGACCAGGAGCAGCAGAAATTAAGTTCTCATATCATCACTCAGGCATAGGAAGCAAGAGAGAAACTGGAGATCTGGGAAGGCTTAAGAACTCTCTAAGCCCACCCCCAGTGATGTGCTTCCTCCAGGATAACCACACCTTCTAAAACCTCCCAAAACAGTGCCATCATCTGGGGCCAAAATGTCCAAATACTTGGAGCCTATGGGGGACATTTTCATTCAAACCACTACAATAAGTTTATTGAAAACCTGTACAGCCCACAAGAGGAGTCACACAGGAGAATCCGTAAATGTGATGAATATGCACCTGTGATAAATTAGCACTGGTTGATATGTTAGAAAGGAAAACTTAAGAAAACATGTCTAACACACCCAGAATAAAAATCTTGAATGTCTTAAATGTGAGATTACCTTCACTAGCAAATTATTCTTACATGCATAGGGAAAAAATCCTAAGCAGTGTAAGAACTTCTTCAGCTGTAAGGCACAATGTACTGTCCACCAGAGAAGTAATACCGGGGTAAGGGACCCTATGAATATAGTGATTGTGGAGAAATATTTCATTGGAAAACATGGCTCATCAGTTATGAGGCTACTCGTGTATGAAAAACTACATGAATATCTAGTATATAGGAAAAGTTTCCAGTGTAAGTCACCATTTACTTACTATACATGATCACTCAGCAGGGAGAAATCTTATGGCAAAATCTTTTTTAAGAAATCCCAGCTCATCAGGAATCGGAAAATTCACACAGGAAAGGAACCCTATGGATGTAACAAATGCAGAAGGAAGGGTCTTTCTCAATGTCCCAGACCTCAGAAGACACATCTACAGCTATCTCTATTGATGCCTGAGAAGAGCAGGGCAGAAAGATCTAGAAGTAGTATGAATGATGATGTGAGGGACAAATGAACTAGCCAAACAGGAGTTTGTATTTTGGAGCTATCTTTTGGTGAGTTATTAGGTGTCTAGCATTGTAGCTAAAAAGCCACCAGCTTGTCAATACCTGTGGGTCTAGAGTCTTGGGATGACTTAGCTGGGTCCTTTGCTCCAGATGTCAGAAGGCTGTAATCAAGGAGTCAGCTAGGTTACAGTCTCATCTGAAGGATCAGCAGAGAACATAGCTTCTAAGATCATTCTGTTTTGGTGGATATTTTTCCTCCTTCAATATATATGACCAAACTTTTTATTTAGGGTGTTTGTTTACTGGCTTTTGATGGGCGACTGCCCACAGTTCCTTTTCCGTAGGCAAAGCAGATGGAGCTGTTTACTTCAGAATTGTTAAAGGTAAGGAGTCTCATCCCATTTTTCTAAGATATTTTTAAATAACTATGTAATTGAGTCACAAGTCTGTGTCTGCTCCACATTCTGCTATCAGGGCCAGATCTCAGGTACCAGACAATGTTATATTTATAATGTCTATTCACTTCAAAATGCTGCATAGCACACTTACAGGTGATAGTACTACTTGTCATATCTTTCTGCAAGGGTGGCTATAATTACACCCTGGACAACTCCAAACACCAGAAGTAGTTATGCCATTGCTCAAAACAAATGCCTTTGCATATTGATAACTTGTCATACACATAGAATATGGTTCTTCCAACATAGTGCGATGTCACATCTTCCTAGCCTTTAACTTAAAGTGAAAACTGTTAAAAATGAATGTTCAATGATGTGTTTGCCTGGTGTTGCTTGACTGTCTAGTGTGGGCTGAGTACCTAATTTTGCTTTCTTCCGCAGTCACTTCCTTATACTATAACATGGAATAATTTCTTCCTTTCCCATTCTGTTTTTCTGTTCAGATTGCCATAACAAAATACCACATTTGCATGGTTTGGATATAGTTTGACTGAACAACCCAAGATTGCATGTACTAAACTTTAATCATTATTTAATATTATTACAAGAATAGAAATTTAATCCTGTTATGATGTGTGGAGGTGGGGCTTTTGAGAAGTGATTCTGGTTAGATGATGTTATTAAAAAGGAGCCCCGTGATGAATCCTGATGATTTATTAGGAAAATGGAGAGAAACCAGAATATTCCTCTCTCTCTCTGTCTC
>NW_008360304.1:2387842-2405639 GCF_000622305.1 Nannospalax galili | reverse complement strand
CCCCCCCCCTCAACTTTTTTTCTCATATATTCTCTCTCTCTCTCTCTCTCTCTCTCTCTCTCTCTCTCTCTCTCTCTCTCTCTCTCATTGTATTGCCTGAAACTGTCAGCAAGAGAGCTGCCATGAGCTGTACCTCTTCAACCTTGCAACCCTAGAAATGTGGGCCAAAATAAACTTCTTGTAATAAAGCTATTCTTTGATGTTATGTAATTATCAGAAAATGGAGTGTGGAGTGATACAAAAAATCTAGCTGATTTATCCAGGCATGGTAGCGCACACCTTTAATCCCAGCACTTGGTACGCAGAGGAAGGCTGATCTCTGTGAGTTCAAGGACAGCTGGGGCTACAGAGAGACACTGTCTCAAAAAGACCAAAAAAAAAAATCTAGATGATTTAAACAAACATTGATCAACTTTTTTTCTTTTGAGACAGGGTCTCATAGCATAGGCTGGCTTAGAACTCACTATGTGGCCAAGGCTGATCCTGAACTTCTGATCCTACTGCCTCTGCCTCTCAGGTTCTGAGATTATAAGTGTGTGGCACCATACTAGGCTTAATTTTTTAATGGCAGTGGGACTTGAGCGTAGGGCCTTGCATGTGTCAGGAAAGTGGTCCACCACTTAAATGCATTTCTCCAGCCCATGCAAGAGATATATATTCCCCTACAGTTTGGATGCTGAAAGTCCAAGATCAATATACTAGCAGGTTGGTTTCTGGGAAGGTCTTTCTGGGTTTCAGATAGGCACCACTTAGCTATGTGTTCATGTGGTCTTTCCACTGTACTGGAAAGTACAATGAAAGTACTGGTATCACTTCTCCTAAAGTCAGCAGTTTGGTAGGTCTAGGGCTCTGACACATGATTTCATTTTATCTTAATGGCTGTTTTAAATCCCCTGGGTCCAGGGACATCTCATTGAGATTTAGGACTTAACCTGCAAATTTGGGGGAAGCACATACATTCTGTCAGTAATGTCCACTGATTAAAAATGCCATCATCACTGTGTTTTAGAGGATTATTTACAGTGGCTATTCTTATTATCTGCCCCAAATATTTTCCTCACTGTATTTTAGTAATGGGCCACCTGTGTGGACACAGAGAAGCCACATGATCTTGATAAGCCAGCTACATAGACTGAATATGAAGCCTGCATGGTAAGTCACTTTGGGTGGAAGGGGAAAGCAGTTGTCCATTGATATTTTAAATCCCTGTAGTCACTGACCTGCTGCAGTTGCACATACTGTCAAGAATCTGTTTATAGCCAGGCATGATGGTTCACACATTTAATCCCAGCACTCAGGAGGCAAGAGCAGGAGAATCTCTGTGATATTGAGGCTAGCTGGTTTATAGGGCAGAAAAATCTTTAAGCAGGGTTTCCTGGTGTTCTAAACATGCCCAAGGCTCACACTATGTGCCTTTTCCAGTGATGAATTCTGGCCTGGTGTATTTTCTTTTCTTTTTCTTTTGATCTTTGTGTGTTGAGGTAGGTTCCTTCTCTGTGCAATTGAGTTAAACATTTCCACTATTCATTTGTATTTAATCTCACTCAATTTTGTTGTTCTTCAAAAATTCATCACATGGTTGCCAGGCCTTGGTGGCACACACCTTGAATCCCAGGCAAAGGCAGATAGACCTCTGTGAGAGTGAGGCCAGAACATGTAGTGAGTTCCAGGCCAGCCAGGGCTACACAGTGAGACCCTGTCTCAAAAGAAAAAACTTCACCATAAATCTAAATGATGTTTAAATTCAATTATTATTTCTCTTCTCTGGTGTACTTGAATCGTTTGCCATAGTTGAAGTCATTGTCCACTATTTTCTGTTGGAAATTTTTCTGTTGCATTTGTTTTTAGGGTTTTGCTGTGTTGGTCAGTTTTGCCTCAAATTCCTGGGCCCCAGTGATCCTCCTGCCTCTAATGGTTTCTTCACTTTCTCCTGAGTTCTCCAGTTCAGAGCTCATCCAAAATTCCCATCCTTTCTCCATTGGTAACTTCGCAGTTTTCCTTGTTTTGTTTTGGGTTTGTTTTTTTTTTTTTGGTCTTTTTGAGACAGGGACTCCCTGTAGCCCCAGCTGTCCTGGGACTCAGTATGTAGACCAGGCTGGCCTTGAACTTACTGAGATCTGCCTGTCTCTGCCTCCCAAGTCCCGGGATTAAAGGTGTGCACCACCACGCCTGGCCAGAAACATTTATGTCTTATAGGATTTATACTGAGTTCAATATTGTATAACTGTATTAATTCAACTGTGAACCTAAAAATTTACAGCCACTTTTGAAAGAGATGTATCTTTGCTCTGGAAATTGTTATTGAATATGTTAAAGCTGTAAAGGAATACTTCTTCTAAAAATTTTTTTAAATATTTTTTTTTAAAGTGGAAATACAGAGAACCAATCAGCATGGTTAAAACAAGTTCACAGTTGTTTTTCTCTTAAATAGGTCAGTTTCAGGAACTCATGGTCTCTACAGGGTAGGGATAGTTTCAGGGAAACTGAAGAATAACTAGGCCAGGTCATGTAGAATAACAAAGGATGCCCTCTAGTCAGGGGCCTGCTACATTCCCCACTCCTGTTTGGAAATAATCAAAGCTTTGATATCGCCTCATTTTTTACCATCCCTGTTTGGAGGTAATCATATTGGGTCCATCATACCATCAGCTTTACTAAAATTGAGCCTTTGATTGACAAACCTGAATAAAGTGTTTAATAAATAAGGGCCCATAGGTGAGCATGATTAGAACCAGGATTAAGAGGCCAGCTATTGCACTTAGGAGTGTGGTGAGCCAGGAGGACCAAGAGAACAAAGATTCATACCAGTTTTGACCATCTAATCGAGTCTTTTTCCTTTTTTGAAGTCTCTGTTTTACTAAGCTCAAATTTTTCCTAATTATTCCAGTATGATTAGCATAGAAGCATCATTGCTCTCCTAAAGCCATACAGAGACCTCCCTGCTGCATGAAAAGTAAATCTGGCCCTCTTTTATTTTGAAGGACTACTTTTGCCAGAGAATTAAGAGATGTTGTCAGGTGGTCTATTGATTTTTCTAACTCAGACAGATCTTGATTAATTTGTTTGCTCAGAAGCTTAAAGTTCTAGTCCTGGACTACGAGGGTTGCTGTCCCTATCCCTGCAGATCCAGTCCCACATCTTGAGGTCGTCGTGCTCTAGCTAGGAGCCCCAAATGCTCTCTGCCATTCTCCTTTGAGTAGTAATAAACTTGAGGGAGAAGATGCACAAGGATACAAAGATCAGATGCTTCCGCTAGGATGAAGGGACTAATACAAGGCATAAGACCAGATTCACAAGTGAACCAAGTGCCCTCAGGAGGAACTAGGTAATAAGGGGGACATTCCTTCAGATGGGGTTTCTATGTGAAAGGTCTGGTTGCAATTGGCCTGGTATGAGGACCAGCCTATCACATAGGCCCCAGCATAAAGGCATAGCCCTTGTCCCTCCAGTCTTCCTAGCGTTAGGGTTGGTTGGAACCCCCATGGGAAAAGTACCATTGACTTTTTTTTTTTTAATTTTAGACATATTAAGGTTTTATATGTTTGTCTCTTTTTCTAAGGAGGCCAGTGTTCCAATACTCATATAGTACGGAGGTCAGGGGGTCCAAGCATAACCAACAATCCTGGGTTAAGCTAGGGCTGGTATAGTTAAGGAAACTGTATGTATAGTATAAGGACTTGTACAGTTCTGGGTACTTTAGGTATGACGTAGCCAGGGCCATAGCAGGCTGGGGCTTAAGTTGTACTTGGAACGGGCTCTCTTCTGATGTCAGGTTCTGGGTTCAGAACTCTATTGGGGCCAATAGGAAGAGATGGGGCAACTGGAACCTTAAACTTTTGGATAGTAAATTCAGTTTCTGGATCTTTACCAGCAACGTATAACTGGAGACCTCAAGTTTTCCCTCTCTCCCAGCCTTTTTTCCTTTTTTATTTAATTGTTAATACCATGGGGTTTTTTGACCTGTGGAATTGTCTTTATCAAGGGCCCCCCTCTTTAGCGAGATCCATTTGTCCTTGTCTGGTGATACCCAACATTCTAGGGTTTCACAGTCCCATTTGTCATAGTGCCATTGACCTGGGGCACTACATTTCGTGGTCCCTGCACCTGGGCAGGCATAGAATTGTTGCCCCTTTAAAACATTTTTAAAGGCACTTGTTTTATACCATGATCCCCCAGGGGAGAACAGCTCACAAAGGTCAAATTTAAACACTGGGGTTTTAGGAATCTCATAGGAAGTAATGTTCCCTATTTCTGGCCAGCAGAAGTTCTACTCAGGACCCAATGATATAGGGTTAGGGCATGAATACCATCCATCACACAGAGGGTTGAGAGGGAGAGAGAGAACAATACTAGGATAGTCCAGAAGAGTCTTTTACCAACTTGAGCTTCAAGGGATTGTCAGTGCCCTTGCGGCTCCGTGATTGAGGGATGTGATCTGGGTGCGCTTCCTTAATTTGAGAGCAATGTATCCAGTGACTGCGACCAGCCATCTTAACTGCAGATGGAGTGCTTAGCACAACTGGATAAGGTCTAGACCAGGGAGCCTTAAACTCTGGAGCAGAATGTCGGCATGGCACCCAGACCCCGTCTCCAGGTCCCAGGCTTTGTTCTGTTGATCCCTGAGGTGTAGCAGCTTCAGTTCAGGTTTCCCTGACAAAGTTGTGAATGGCAGGAAGTGTATGCTGCAGCACCTGTGGGGACTTGAGAAGATTATGATTAGAAACCTCAGTCACATGTTCCAGTCCTAATTTGGGAATCAAGGGAGGGGGTCTCCTGTACATAATTTCAAATGGGGTAATCCTTTTTATATAAGGAGTGTATCTTCCCTTTTTAACAGGGTAAAAGGAAGGAGATTTACCCACTTTTTGCCAATCTCTGAAATTAGGTTAGTTACAGTTTTCTTAAGGGTCCTGTTCATCCTTTCTATATGTCCTGACTCTGAGGATGATAAATACAATGTAGTTTCCAGTCAATCTGTAAGCTTTTTGCAATAGTTTTTGATATTTGAGCTATAAAAGCCGGGACATGATCAGACCCCAGACCGATAGGGGTCTGGTACCAGATCATTTAGTAACTTTTTAACTACTATCTGGGCTGTGTCTGTTCGGGCAGGAAAAGCCTCTGCCCATCCTGAGAAGGTGTCTACCAGAACCAGGAGGTAACAATAGCCATATCGCCCATCTGTCATTTCCATGAAGTCAAGTTTCCAAATTCTCCCAGTGCTTGTCCTCTCAGTCTCTGTCCTGAAAACTGGAACCCTAAGGCAGGATTAGTTCAAGTTCATGCCTTACATCTTTTTAATAATGTCCTTAGAGATTTTATTCAGGTTAGGGATGAAAAACTCTCTTTGTGCCAGCTCAGCAAGTTTGGTGGTTCCCAGGTGTGTAGAGTCATGAATCCTTTGTAGCCGATCTCTTCCCAACACCTTTAGCAACATGGGTCTCCCATCATTCAACCAGAACCACCTTTGGGCATTTTGTTTAGCCTTTAAGCTCATTGTTAGCTGACATTTCTTCTTTGTATAGATAGGTCCCTCTGGGAAGAGGCGATGGGGCAGTAGAGGCAGAATTCTGCTTGGCACTACTTCCCCTTTTGTTGTTTCCTTAGCTGTATGGTCAGCAGAGGCATTTCCTTTGACTTGTGGGGTGTCTGTCTTTTGATGGCCCTTACAGTAGATGATAGCTATGGCTTTGGACAGCCAAAGGGCCTCTAGTAGTGTCAAGACTTTTTCCTTGTTTTTAATTTCTTTGCCCCCAGGTGTTAACAATCCTTTCTCTATATAAAGAGCTCCGTGCATATGGGCAGTGGCAAAGGCATACCAACTGTCTGTATAAACTTTTTTTTTTTTTCCCATTTTAGGCCTTGCGTGAGGGCTATTAACTCAGTCTTTTGGGCAGATGTTCCTTGTCCAAGTGCTTGGGCCCAGATAATAGAGTCTTGAGCCACTACCATTGCCCCCACAAACCTAACTTTTTTTTTTACATTACTGCTGCTGTCTGAATACAGTTCAAGGTCTGCATTAGGCAGAGGTTGGTCTCGCAAGTCCTCCCTTAATCCCGAAAGGGTACTTATGATTTCCAGGCAGTCGTGGAGCAGAGTTTCAGGACTATCATCAGGCAGCAGGGTGGCTGGATTCAGGGCCTCGCTCCTCAGGAAGGTGAGATGTGAGATGGATCCAGCAGCAGTACTTGGTACTGGGTGACGTGAGCATTGGAGATCTATTGGTCCAGTGGGGACTTGAGGAGTGACTCTACTGCATGAAGCCCAATGACCTGGACATCCTGCTCAAGTGTTAATTTAGAGGCCTCTCTTACTAGTAGGGCTGTGGCCGCTATGGCCCAGAGGCAGCTTGGCCATGCAGTGGCCACTGAGTCCAGTCTCTCTGACAAATATGCCATTGGTCTCTTTCAAGATCCCAGGGTTTGGGTGAGAACCCCCTTGCCTATAACCCTTGTTTCATGCACAAAGAGCTGAAAATGCTTAGTCACATTAGGCAGGGCCAGCACAGGAGCTTGGGTATATTTAATAGAGCCCGGATCCTGTCTGGTCCCAATGAGTGTTTTCCCAGGCTGCCATCAAAATTTTTCTAATCTCCTTTCCTTGTTTTTTTTGCAGAGCTATCTCGACCATGATAGACCTTCTGGGCAATTTCCACCAGTTCAGAGATCAGCTTTCCCTCAAACCCTTTTAACTTTTGCAGTTTTTTCTGTATATCTGGGGCTGACTGAGAAACAAAGGCCATATTAATGGTTTTCAGTTCTCAGGTGCCTCTGGATAAATAGGCGAGTAGGGCAATAGGCATTATAAAGCCTTTAATCCCTGCAACAGAGTCTGGTGATACTGAAACAAGTGCCCCCTACCTTGATGAAATTCTGATCAGATGTATGTAAAAGAAACTTAAAAAACCAGCAGTATTTACATATATACATATGAGAATCTCACCTCAAAAATGGCTGTGCTGAACAAAACCATATACATTGATGCTAGACATAAAGGGCTTTCATTTGAAGAAAGCATTTTCAGAACTATCGTTTACATTTTAATATGGTAAATGTTTTTAACTGGGTTTCAGACAAGTGATGGAAAACAGAATTATATATTTCATTTATACTTAAAGCTAACCATAGCTAAAAGTTACAGTATGATTAAAACAAGCTAATGCTTAAACAGTTTTTATTAAAGACAATTCCATGAAATGAGAGGGTAAAGAATGAGATGGTGAGAAGTATTTAGTCATAATAAGGTAATACAGAATCAACTTTTTATTAAAGGCCATTTAAGATTGACAATACCAAAAGCATAAAGTAGAGCATAAGAAAACAGTTTTCATGAGTCTGATTCAATTGCAGCTGTCTACAGTTAACTCTTCCCCACAGCAGCATGTGGGAACTTAGAGTGAGAGGTGAAAGCACAAGAGCACAGCACACAGGGTCAGAGGAGCCAGCACGCCAAGTCTGCAGGGCTGGCGGTCTGTGTCAGCACGGCTCAGGCTCAGGGTGGTCCTTTGCTTCCTAGGAGGAAAAGGTGTGCATGTGGGGGAAACACTTAAGGAAATAAGCACAAAATCTCATTGCTGCCAGAGTCTAAGAAGACACACTGTAGCAAACAGTTATGCCCTCATTCTCAGAGATGTCTAGAATTAGCTTGTTCAGTGTATGCATAAAAGAACATGGTAAGTTTTACAAGATAAGCATAATAATGTTTATAAGTAGTTCTTTTGAATACGTAGTTGTCTTTTTTTGTCTCAGGCTGTTTTGGAGGCAAGAGACTGGCTCAGGCCATCTTGGGGATCAGTTCTTGCAAGGTACCCCAGAAGAAGCCATGTGCTACTGCATCTAACTCTAGCCAGGGACACAAAAGCACCGCTGCCACGTGGCCACCTCCAGGAGCCTGGCAGAGGTCTTCCAGGTATCAGAGACCTCCATTCAAGACAAACTAAGATACCTGGTTTCAGTTACTGATAGGAGTTGTAGAAATAGCTAATATAAAGGCAGACTTAAACGTGAGAGCTAAAGGCAAGAGTTGCTCCAAGCAAGAAAAGTACAGAGCCACAGCTAAGCCAGCAGAGTTTCCAGGGATGAAAAGCACCCCTCCCCCAAACAGGCCACATCTGCCTGCACACAAAGCAGTGCTGCAGGAAACAGAGAGAAAAGGATAAGGCCAAAAGGATGAGATAGGAAGAGCAGTCCCAGAATTCATCTCCAGCAGTGAAGATGAGTTAACATATTAAATCAAACCTATAACCAACAGGAGTTCAATTTTCTCAAACCATTTTCAGGCCTTTAAAGGTCTAAAAGCAACACAAACCAGACCAAGAATGTCAAAACAAAAATACTTCCAAAGCAAGCAAACCAAAAAGGTAACTTTAAAACAAACATTATGAAAACAAACACAAACCAGAAGGTATGTAACAAATAAGGTCCTTAAACAACCAGCTCAGATACTGGTTTGTATAAACAACTAGCACTTAAAAGTTTTGTGAGACATTTAATAGACCTAGAGACATTGTCCAATAAATTTAAAGATATTTAGGGTACCCAAATTTATAAGGCCTTTGAATGTACTATCAAAATATCCTTTTTTATAAATCACGTATATTTTAATTAGGCATGCTCAAAATAAAGCAAAATAAAACCAATTATTTTGTGCACAATAAATAAATGAAAATAATAACTGAAGTGGCCAGTTTGTTTTGACGGAAACATATGAAGACAATGATCACAGACACATATGACAGAATTACTTGAGATCTCAACACATGAGAAAACTGATAAACATACATGACATAATTCTATACAAACTTTTTGTGCACCCAAAATACAAAAATCAAGGAATTTGATTAGGATATCCTTTGCATATAAGGCACTCATCCTTTAAAGGTGGATTGGAGAACACTTTCTCCATAATCTCCTCATAGCTATGGGGAAGTTCTCCCTCCTCTTCTGATAAGTATGAGGCTGGGTTTTAGGGTTCAGGTAGCCTCCATCCAGATTCAGGGATTCTGAATCCAGCATGGCCTGATTTCAAGTCACTGGATTTCACAGAAAGTTTTTATTCAGAGAGTTTTATCTTAATGCCATGATTTCCTGCATAGCCTAGTTTAAATTTATCCAGCCTAACCTGGAGGACAGTCTAGGTCTGACATTTGGACTGGGAGGAGCCCATCTGAAATTTTATATGTGTCTGGGATGTATGTAATGTGTGCAAAGGAGGGGGTGGAGAGTGTTAGTCTCCCTCATTCAGATGCCTTCCTGGCCGGCCACTTCTCAGTGACTCAAGAGGTCTTACCTTAGGGCCATATGTATAATCCCCATGCTCAGTTACCTGAAGGTGTGTGCCTGTTTAGGTTACATGACCTCAGCAGAACCACAGGGTGAGGCCCAGTCAGATTTCATGGCCTCACAGAGCCATGGAACCATTACTTTCAGAGTTTAAGTTCCCTAGTTATTCCCATTAAATTCCTGTTCTGACCCCGAAGCTTCCTGTATCTGGTTACCCTGGGCTGTCAGAGGAGGATGAACATAATGGGGTGGCCTAGAAAGCTCCTCCTCATGGTCAGGATCGGGATAAATCTTCTTGGGGGTCGGGTAACTGGGAGAACTGGTCTGAGTTCCAGAGGAAGAGAGCTGGTAGCAGACTTGTCTCTTTTCTGGCACATAACTACCCAAGGAGGGGGTTTTTCTAGGAGATCAATCCAGATGGCAATACAGGGGATCTGGTCCGGATGATGGTCATAGGAGTTCCTGCGAATGGCATAAGCAAGTTAGATCAAAGGAGCCTTCAGGAATCTGCAACCAGTCCAGCTCACAAAGGGTACAAAGTCTGGGGCCTTGGGCTTAAACCCCAAGGCCCCAGCTCTCTTCCTGAAATCAGAAAAGTTAGTCAACATACATTCAAGGGGGGGTAGAGAACACAGAAGACTGAAACTGGCCCATAGTGACAAACAGTAAAGAAGCAGACCCAACAACAAAAAGACTCAGACACAAAAACAAAGCCCAGATATCGAGGTCATCAAGACCACAACCAGACCATCCTCGGGAATGTCTCCTCTGATGACCAACTAGGGGAACTGGTGCTGTGACCAGCTTCCCACCTAGTACCAAGGCACCAAACCAGAAACCAGACCAGACCAAAATTGAGCTCAGAAACGAAAGCGCTTTTTTTCGCTGCCAGGGAATCCGAAAGTGGAAGGCCAGGCTGAGGAACATCTCCGAGGCCTCCCCCTGGCAGTTCCTACCTCCGGGTTGCAGAGATCTCGGTGGAACCTCCAAGTGTTGTAAGCCAGAAACCAAGCCACGCCACGAGGCCAAAGTTGAGGTAAGAAGGATTTATTAATGGCCAGGGCTGTCCCTGTACTCGGGGAGTGCATACAGACAGCAGCCCTGAAGACGGCTTGTAAGAGCCTTTTATACACATTCAGAAAGGTTGCAAAAGCGGGAATACAGAGAACCAATCATCATGGTTAAAACACAAGTATACATTTGCATAAGTCAGTTAAAGTTTACAGTTTTTCTCTTAAACAGGTCAGTTTCAGGAACTCATAGTCTCTATAGGGTAGCAGTAGTTTCAGGGAAACTGAAGAATAGCTAGGCTGGGTCAAGTAGAGTAACAAGATGGACACCCTCTAGTCAGGGGCCTGCTACAGTTGAGAATAGTCAACTTGGAGTTTAAAACATAAAAGGCCTCTACTTCTAAACTAATGGAGCCCAAAAGAAGACTCTATTTCAGCACATAGTCAAAGAACCAACTAATGATCACCATCATAAAGTTCCACACAGTAGGACTGATGGTTTAAAGGCAAGAAAATGGATTTCAGATGACATTAATTATTTATAATGTTAATGATGATAACGCAGATGAAGAAATGTTATCCCAGAAAATAATGAGGATGTTATATCCGATCCCTCCAGCTGTAGCCAGTACTCTGATATTGTAATTGTTGAAGATGACAACGAAGATGAGTATGTACCTGTCATTCAGAGTGGTGTGCAGAGTGAACCAGCCAGAGAGTCCTTAAGTTCAGGCAGTGATGGCAGCAACCCTCTCGTGTCTAGTGCTGTCCAGCTAAATGACTCATCTAGTCTGACTGCAGAAGATCCTGTGACCATGACGGATTCCATTTTGAATGATAACATTAACCTTTTGGGAAAGATTGAGCTGTTGGATTATCTTGACAACACTGATTGCAGTTTAGAGGACTTCCAGGCTATGCTGTCAGGAAGACAATTTAGCATAGACCCAGATCTTCTGGTTGATCTTTTCACTAGTTCTGTGCAGATGAATCTCACAGATTACATCAATAATACAAAATCTGAGAATAAGGGATCAGAAGTTACCAAGAACAATGTAGTTCAACAAGTTTCAGTTTCAGAAGAAGGAAGAAAATCTAAGTCCAAACTTGATAAGCAACTTATCCAGTATACTGCCTTTCCACTTCTTGAATTCCTTGGTGGGAACCCTGCTTCTGCTATTGAAAAGGGAAGTACAACATCATCAGAAGTTGTACCCTCTGTAGATAAACCCATAGAAGTTGATGACTGCTTCATAGCAGCCTGGACCCAGAACCAACCCAGAGTAAGCTTATTCGCCTGGAACCATTGACTGTTTTATTTATGTGAACTTGCTCCTGCACCTCTGGATAGTGAAATGCCACTTTTAGATAGTTAAATCCCCAAGAACTGGACACTACATGTATATATTCATCAAAATGATGAGCTATTTACTTTAAAGTATCATTTGGTACTTTTTTGCAAATTACTTTTTGTATATAATCAAGTAAATACTGTAGAATAAAAGCACCTTTTACTTTTCTGACTAACCACCACACTCTTGCAAAGCTTTCAGATGTTACTCAGCTGTCTAGGTATATAAACTTTAACGCAGATTATTGGTATATCTTTAAGTTGGATTCAAATGGCCATTTTCTCCAGTTGTGGTAATTTGGATTTATTTTTTTATGAATACAACCATTAACCCCAGTTAAACCTGTTTGTTTTACTTGGCCGATGCTATTCTCAGTTAGGTGTAAGTCTCCAGAACTAAAGGTAGAACACCTAAAGCTTTCCCTGGTTCAGTTACTTTTATTAAATATTTTTCACTTGACTTATAAACTGGGAACATAAAGTGCCTGTATCTTATAATAATTCATGTCTCTCGTTTCAGAGAAATTCATTTATGTTCAGAGATGTTTATTGGGGTTCAACAGAAAAGACAAAGTGTACACAAGCAATGACTGCTTGGTATGGTTACAGCGTCACATAGAAAGAATGTGGAGACAGATTGGAGTTAACCCCATCCACTTAAACTAGTTGTAAGCAAAAATTTTCTGACTTGTGTTCATTTAAACCATGCTATTTAGTGAAATAAATATAATGAATGTTGAGTACTAAATAAAATAAAATGTCATTTTACTATAATGATTTCATGTGGTAGTCTGAATAAGTGTCCTCCATAGGCTCAAGTATTTGAACATTTGATCAGTTGGTAAGGCTGTTTGAGGAGGGTCATGGAACCTTTAGGAGGTGTGGCTAGGTTGAAGGACTCACTCACGTCTCTGGATGTGGACTTCGAGACCTCATAGCCTTGTCCCACTTCCTGTTTCATGCTCTCTCTCTGCTTCTTCCACGTACTTAAAAATGTGAGCTTTCAGCCTTCTGTTCTAGCTACCTCTGCCACCATAACTCCCCACCATGGTGGACTCTGGAACATAAGCACAAAGTCTTTCTATAAGTTGCCTTGGCCATGGTGTTTTATCAAAGTAATAGAAAAAGTAACTGATACAACTTCTAAACAAAATCATACAGCTAGATTAAGGTGGGCACACAAACAAGTACTTACCTAGCCCCTAACTCTATACATCTCAATGAGCTTCTATACAGTTAACATAGCCATGCTGAAGCAATGGAGCTTCACTTGGGGTTTAAACTTTCACTCTCAATTACATTCGCATTTACTGCTGCTCTATTCACTATATAGAGGAAACAAAACCAACCTAGATTTCCATTAACAGATGAATGGATAATGAAAATCTGCTACATATATAAAATGGAATATTATTTAGTTCTATAGAAAAATGAGATCATTAACTTTGCAGGAAATGGTTGATCTAGAATATATAACATTAAGTGACATCACAAATTCATAAAGGAAAATATCACATGTTCTCCCACATATGGGAATCCTAGCCTAAAATATATATGTATATATATATGTAAACAGCTGTAAGTGTGAGTATAGAATAGCATTTAGAAAGGTGAGGAAGATGCTGAGGAAGGACAGAATGCAGGCAAAAGGACACATGAGTCATGAAAGAAAGTGTATAGTTAATTATTTTTCTAGTTTCATTTTTTTCCTTTTGTGGTAGATAAGTACATAAAAATGTAATTGATAGTAAAAGTGTAAAACCTTGCTAGTATGTTTTCAGTGAATGTTTTAGTAAAAATTATGTCTCTACAAAATAGGGGCAATAAGGGGCCAGTAAAACAGCTCAGTAGATAAAGCACTTGCTGCACAAGGCTAGTGACTGACCTGAGTTCAATCTCAAAAACCAACATAAAGATGGAAGGAGAAGACTGACCCCACAAAGTTGTCCTCTTACCTCCACATGTGTGCTGTGCCATGTGCACCCCCACACACTTCATGCACACATCGTGAACATGCATACACATACATAGACACTAATAGTAATGAATAAATAAAATAAGTTCAAAATAGAGTGAACGAATTCTTTCTTCCCTGCTTTCTCTCCCCTGTGGCTCTTCTGTGTATTAAAACTTCTAAAATTTGAAAGCTGCTTTGAGGACATGAAGACAGCATGTGTGATGAAGTATAAAGCTCTATAATGTGTGTGCTTTCATGAATTTTCCCCACATCTTCTCTAATAACAAAGCACTGGCTAGCCATGAGCAGCCAGAACCACAGAAAACCCTGAAGTATAACTTTAGCTATTCAGGTTCACTGGTTTTCTCCATTATTTAATCCAGCTGTAAAAAGAAATAATTTAACTTAGTGGTATTTTCTCATTGTCTTTAATTCTTCTATTGTCTTGATAAATAAGGAACTGGCCTAAAAGTGGAAGAGGATATGGAAGAGGAAAATTATTCCAGGTAGCCTTCTGACAGCCTGGTCTATCAGCCCTGTATCTAGTTGGGGATTGGCGAATATGCTTGTTATCTTTAAAACAGGCATTTAGTTAACTTTTGCTTCCAAATATGAAAACAAGTTATATTCATGTGAACTACAGAGCTTAAAGAAATAGTCTAGTGCTAACTTGGCATACATCTTTAATCTCTTAGATGGAAGTATAGAAGCCCTCTATCTTAACCCATGGTTTTGCTTTCCATGTTTTTAACTAATTGTATTCAACTATGATCTAGAAATATCTAGTGGAAAAACTAAAAAGTAGACACGTCATAGGGTTAAAATTTTTCTATTGCAATATATTGTTGTAGTTTTTTACTATTGTTAATCTCTTACTGTGATTAATTTATAAATTAAACTGTAACAGGACTATGCTGCCTGTCACATAGGCAAAAACCAAGAATTGAATCTTTTTTAAATTATTTATTTATTAACCACATACTTAGAAGAAGCATTTCATTACAACAGCATTGACATATTCAATAACAATGTCCTGGGCTAAGATGCATCTCTTTCAAAATTGGCTGTAAATTTTTAGGTTTACAGTTGAATTATTACAGTTATACAATATTGTACTCAGTATAAACCCTATAAGACATAAAATTAAATGAGGTTTTTAACCTTTAAAAAAGATCTCTATTTCATTATTAAAATACACAGTTTGACTGATTATCAAGTATGTCATAGTAACCTGTTCTTTACCATCACACTGGCTTCCATGTTAAAGCTGACAGGTAATTCCTGATACACACACACACACGGCCTAGTCTTCTTCATACACTTCATTTGACTTTCGCTTATTTTTTAATCATTATTTATTCTTTGTAATTTTTAATAACTACACGATTAGAAGACACATTTCATTACAGCTTTAACATATTCAGTAACATACTCCAGCGCAAGAGTACATTATCTTTCACAAGCAGCTATAAGTTTCTAGGTTCATAGTTGAATTAATACAGCTATACAATATTGAACTCAGTATAAACCCTAAAACATAAAATTGAATGAAGTTTTAACCTTTGAAAAGATCTCCATTTCATTTTAGAATATATTGTTCCTTGCAGAAAGACTCATTGTTTTTGCTACTAACGCTGAGATGTTGGTGCATGCATCTCTAATCAGATTAGAATTGAATCTTTTTTTTAATTTTTTTTAAATTTATTATTTTATTTTTTGTGTATGCATGTATTGCCTGCATGTAGGTAAGTGCACCCGTGTCGTGCAATGCCCATGGAGGTCAGAAGAGGCTGTCGGATCCCCTGGGACTGTAGTTATGGACAGTTGTTAGCTGCCATGTGGGTGCTGGGATTCGAACCCAGGTCTTCTGTGAGAACAACTAGTGTTCTTAAGCACTGAGCCATCTCTCCAGACCCCAAGAATTGAGTCTTTCAACCATGTTTTGTTCAGACAGCCAGTGGTCTCAGAAGTCAGTGGGTTAACATCCTAAAGATCTGTCTTCCATCTCCTCTTTAGTCAGCCAATTATAAAAAGAAGAGAAACAGAGGCAGTCAAGCATTCCAAAGTTTAGTCTTGCCCCTCTGGTCAGGTACTCAGTCTCATCCCTGAGGTTTGTAGTGTTGGTGTTTTCTCTGTACTGTCTGCTCTCCCTGTGTGGTGCGGGAGGGAGGGTTCACATATACCAAGGCCACTGAGTCTTACCTTCTTCCTGAGCTGCCCTGTGGATGACAGCTAGATTGAAGGTTGACTCAGAACAAATTGTTAACAGTGTGTATGTGCAGATTCCTTCCTACAGAAGATGTTTTTGTTTGTTTGCTTGATTGTTTGGTTTGTTCGATTTTCAGGGCAAGCATGATTTCATCTTGAAAACTGGCAAAAAATATTCTTGGCATCAACAATGAGTGGTAAGATGGACTGCATGGCATCATTGGGAAAGATGTAAGCTGTGTGGCATATGTTATTTGTGATGTGTATTTGACATGTTAAGAGTATTGCATTCAAATACGCAAAAGGGCACAACATAGTTTCCTGACAATGAGTGGGATGTTATTAGATACGTAATCGTCAGATCACCAGAGTGTTTCCTAGTAATTTTAGAAACTGTCTTCTGCTCTTAGAATTTTCGGCATCTCAGACAGCCCTAACTGACACACACGTGATATCCATTATTTCATTGCATCTTGAAGTTTTTCTTTTCCCATAGAATAAGGAACATTATAAAATTAGTTACACCCAGACAAGCACATAGATTATTTAACAGATGGGAGTTAAATCTGTGTTTGTTGATGAATGAATAAATAAGCATAGCACTCTTCAACTGACATCTAGGATTCCTTAAATCAATGAACCTCAATTAAGAAGGAGAGGGTATTTCCCTTCTCAGGGAGATAAGGTTATGTCTGTGAAAAATGTTCTGACACATAGAAATGCTCCCATGCCCCTGGACCTCTTGCTCTAGTTTCCAGTTTCATCTCTATGACCACCTCTCTTAAAGCTTGGGAGAATTCTGCCCATGTTACCTGTTTGTCAATAGTCTTTAGTAAATATTAGTTTAATTCAATAATGGAAAGAAATTATTTAATACAGTTAGCTAGTATTATGTTGTGACTGATCAATAACACCACAACCATGCAAAATAACTTCAGTCTTTTAAAAAATGATTTTTGAAACAGTGTCTTCCTGTAGCCCCAACTGGCCTAGAACTCACTATGTAGACCAAGCTGGCCTCAGTCTCAGAGATCCCCCTGCCTCTGCCTCCTGAGTGCTGGGATCTTTAATCCTTTCATGTGTGCCACCACACCTGGCCTTAATTTCAGCCTTTTAAAAGAGTAGCTGCTCATAAATTCAAGTATGTATTGAAGGACATCTAACCAATGAAATAAGGAAGATATTTTCAAATAGTGAATAATACAGGTAAACTATGAAAATAAACCATTTTTTGGTAGAGTGACGTGGGGCTGAAACAGGACCCTGCTAGGTTTGCCAGGCAGCCTGGAACTTCTGATTCTCCTGCTGCAAGCCTCCTAAGGGCTAGGATTAGAGATATCCAACACCAAACCCAACAAAGGGTCATTAAAAAAACTAGCCTGGCAAGATGATTCAGTGAGTAAAGGCATTTGCCACCAATACTTGAGTATGATCCCCAGGAACCACATGATGGAAGTAGATAACTGACTTCCACAGCTTTGACCTCCACATGCGCGCGCACACACACACACACACACACACACACACACACAATTACTTTAAATTTTTCCTTTTGTTTACTTATTTAGGTGGCAGGGTGGCAGTGTACCATAGAACACATGTGCAGATGAGAGGAGGAGTCTGTTCTTTCCTTCCACCATGTGGGTCTTGGGGATCAAGCTCAGGTCATCTGGTTTGGCAGTAAGCACCTTTACTTGTTGAGTCATCATATGAGCTCCAAGAAACCATTTTTAGTAAGTGTATCTTCTTTGGACATATCAGTATTTCTCTAAAATTTTCTAAGTGTTCATCAGTCACTCTTACAGATCATGTTGAAATCTAGACTTTCTGATACAACCTCCCTTCTCGGTATGTGTTAATGATGCCCATGATGGAGATCACATTTAAAATATCTTCCTTTTCATACTCTCGTGTGTTTTTAGAGATAGTACAATCGATGCATGTTATTTTCTCTCTTTCATGGTATCATTCCAGTTGTAGATCTTTTTTT
>NW_008360304.1:2379771-2387801 GCF_000622305.1 Nannospalax galili | reverse complement strand
TTTTTTTTTTTTTTTTTGTCTTGTTGCAGACCTTTAAAGACCAGATTGCCCAGGAATTCCAGGACAAACCATACAAAGCTCATACAGTAGACACATGCCTCAGACTCCCAGCCTCAGAAGCACCTTTAAAGTCTGACTTCCTTCTCTCTGAAATGGAGGTATATTAGAGGCTGAATAACTGAAATTTGAAGACTGCATGAGATAAGGTAGATAATGTTTTTGTGGAATGCCCAATACATAGTAAGAATTTGAAAGATGAAGCATGGTTCTTGTCTCTGTGGAGGTTGTAGTGCTCCCTTCCTTCTACCTTCAGCACTCTGGTTCTTATATTTCCATACTTTTACATTCAGTTTATTTCACATCTGTGTAGAGGAATAATATATTTCAAGACCCTCAAGATTTCCTTTGCTGTTGATCACCACCATGCATAGATCATCAACCCAGAGGGCATGTGTGCTGGATAGCTTCAGTTGTCAACCTGACGTACCTGGGAAGAGGGAACATAAATGGGGGGACTTTATTGGCTTGGCCTGTGGGCATGTCTGTGAGGCATTTTCTTGGTTGCTGGGTGATGTGGGAGGGTCCAGCCCATTCTGGGCAGGTGGTCTTGGGTTGTATATGAAAACAGGCTGAACATAGGCCAGAGGAACAAGCCAGTAAGCATCATTCCTCCAAGGTCCATCCTTCAGTTCCTGCTTCAAGTTTCCTGCCTGGCTCCCCTCCATGAAATGTAAGCTATAAACCAAAATAAACCCTTTTCTCCCCAAGTCGGTTTTGGTCAGAGTGTTTTATAGCAATAGTGTTTTAGCAATAGAAAGCTAATTAGGTCAACATGTGAATGAGATACTTGGTGACAACCCAGGATGCAATAGCTCCCACTGGTGAGGTCACACTGTCATGTTCAAATATAGCCACATCTTGCCATTCTCCTTCCAGAAAATGTTTCCACGACATCTTGGACCCCTTCTTTGTCTGTTTTTCTGCCCTTTCCAACATGATTGTAGACACTAGAGTCTTTAGTTCCTGAGAAAAATCACAGTCCATTGGGAAGGCTTTCCAGAATAACCTCTATCAGGGCAGGAGCTTGTTAATAAATATTCTGTCCACAGAGACATAGGGAAATACCTCCAACAGGAGGATCTTGTTTCTCCTGATACATCCATGTCCAACCTTGAATCATTTATACCCTAGCATGACTCCTGACACATTGGTCTTTGTGAATTCTCCATTTTCATGCCCTTCACAACACATACGCATTCAGGACAAGAAGCTGGACCTCCCTCACATTTTACTCTTAGTCTGCATAGCCACATTTTGGGCCCCAGATCACCTGAACAAGTAAATCACCATCCTTAAACTTTGGTCTGAACTTCTTCAGAAGACCCTCATACAGGGTCCACTAAAAGTTCAGGTACAAATTGTCACATGTGGCTTTCCTTCTTTTTGTATTTGCGTTTTCTACAGACACTGATCACAGAAGATTATATGAAGTTACTTTATTAACTATTCATATTCAACTTTGAAGACCACTATCCCTCTGGACAAGCACAGACCTCTCTATTTGAGTGTCACATACTAAATCAGGTCACTTTTGGATTCTGTCGTTATTCATACGTGCTTAATGAGCTTGCCTTCACTGCAGTACAGCCAGTAGTTCTTCCAGACTTTCCTTTTCCAAGAGTCCCAAGACCACTTATACTCCAGCCTTCTGGTTTCCCATCTGAGATTCCAGGACCTCCAAAGAAGCTTTCCTCATTTGAATCAGTTGTTATTTGGCTCCACCAGACTCACTAGCAGTGGTGTGTATCTGCTAAGAAATTCAACAAGTATTTTCATCAAGTTCAACATTATGCCCCAAGAAAGCAGACAAAATGTTCAAATGCAATCATATGGGCGAGACAGAAGGTAGACATGCATGTGCATGTAGAAATTATGTTAACAGCAATGTGTCCACGTTAAAAGGACAGACAAGTTAAGCTGGCCATGAACCTGGAATAAGAAGGTGCTTCCTACAGACCCTCTATGCACCTCTTCATCTTGTTATCTAGAGATGTGTCAGATTTCTGAGATGCAAGTGTACAAAACTAGCAGAGTGCTATACAGTAATGTTCCATTAAATATTTATAGAACAATTAACTCTTCAAGTTAACAAACTGTATTTTATTGTTGCTGCCTAACACATGAAATGGATTTAAGTCCATACAAGCATCTGAGCTGTGCTGTAGAATACTCAGCATATTGCTTCCATAACCTGTCTCCTTCACTCAGTTTAGCAGGCTGTAATAAAAGTGTGACAGAAGCACTTCTTCAACTTTGTAAATCTGTAGATAAATCTCAACGAAAATGGAGGCAAATTCTCATAGTAAGTGTGGATTGGAAATCACCATTTGTTTGGGGGTTTTGTAAAATAAGGAAGTATCTCAGAACATGGAAATTAAAGTAATACTGGACAGACTGACCATTCACTGTATATGCATATTTTCATTGAGTACTTAGTATTTGCATGTTTTTCCTCCTCATCTAATTTATAATCTTTTGAATGGTAGGACAGGACCTTGTGTTTTTAGGACTATGTAGAAAAGGTCACCTGGATAAGATAGGGTAAAGGCAATGGGAAGTTTAGTCATCTTTTCAAGGACTAGAACATAACCTGCATAGTCTCTGGGGTAGAAATAAAGCAAAGCAAGCAAATGCTATAAAAACCTTATTCTGTGTCCTTGCTCTCTGTACAATTGTCTTTCTAAGTGGCCCACAGTTCTGTTGCCTACTGTCTCTGTCAACATTTATGATATAAACCTTCAGTTGCAAAAACAGAACTATAAAATGTTAACCCTTTCATAGCTTTTTTTTCTTTCATTATGGATAAAATACTTAAGAAACCAAATTGCAACTGTGAAATTCAAGCCTCAATCTGAAAGGTAAACATGATTTTTAAGGAATAGTCAATAAGACCCTCTATGTACAGCTAAAAAATAACCAACTTAAAGTGTTTTGAGTGATGTGGTCCTTGGCTGTTTAGTTTCAGAGTGTTAAAGGAAGAACCAACTAAGTCCTCTGGCTATGATGGAGGCTTCAGACTTGGCTCACCAAGAATCAGCCCTCCACTCTGCTCTTTAAGCTTTTGACCATGTACAAGTCACTTATTGTCCTGTGACCCAGATTACTTATACATAAAATGAATAGTAGCAACCTCAGGAACAGAACAAGGTCGCCAAGTGAAGTGTAAGACTAAGTGTGCAAGAAATATTACCAATAATCTCTACCCAGAAGACAGGGTGATCCCACAAATAATTGTACCCATGTCCTTGGGAAGTCAGTTTTCTGTTGAAATTGTGTTGACATTCTGAGTGTACAACGTTCCTCTAATAGTTGGGAAAATTTTGCTTGTCCAGGAGAAGTTTGAGATAATACACTTTCAACAAATTCTTCTGTTTCCTTTCCCTCCCTGTGCCCATCAAACCTGTTACACAGCTGGATGATGGGCAAACACAAGGCAGGGGAACTTCAGGGTTGCTGGGTAACACCTCACTTAATAGCTGCCTTCAGCACATGCACATCTGTCAGGAAAGTAAAATATTGTTCATTGACTTTTTACTCCACAGCCAATTTCATCAGTTGTAAATATTGGAATTGCTTTGCAAATATCCTGGCAGATTGTGCTGACTTGTTAATATAAATGATGATATAATTAGATTTATAACACTTTTTTCAAACAATTTACAATAAAACAAGAAGAAAACTCTTGTGACTTATTGATCTATCATTATTAAAATGTGCATGAAAAGTCAGTTATGCCAAACGGAGGTGTTTAAGGGAAATGAGCTTTCATGCCCTAAGATTACACCATGAGGTTTCATATTTCTTTAATATTTTTCCTCTAAGAATTTTGCTTCTGACAAGTGAAAAGAAACTCATATTTTTCTTATTTCACTCTGAAATATTGCAAGCAGTGTGAAGCTGTAAACTAAGGAATCTGGCTTCCTGGGATCCCAGTTTATTCTCCTCCCTCCAAGCCCAGGGTAAAGCCGAGTCCTCACCATCTTCTCTTATTTACAAATTCATCTCTCCTTCAACAGTAGTCACAGTCTTTAAAACGTGGAGCTATGAAAATTTTTGTGTAAATGTGATTCTGCTTAGTGCTCCTGGGAGTATATTGTCAGGTGGAATTCTACCGGCGCATCCTTTTGTTGGACGCGAGCTCTCATTTTCCTTTTAAAACCTGGGGGTTTTCATTTCTGCTCTGAGAACTTTGGAGGCCCATTCTACTTCAAATAAGGATGACATAGGTTGAGGTGGCATGTGTGTGCTGGGGGTGGCTTACTGTGCCTTCCTTGGATCTTGGTTGCCTTGCTCTTTGGGGACAGAAGGCTGGGTCTGATTAGATGCCACCCCCTTCTGGGGAAGGCCATTCTAATCCCAGTTCCTACCTTAAGTAAGCCAGTGGTCACATCTGTTTTCCACTTTGCTCCTAATGAATGCAGACATTCACCTATATTGAAGGTACCAGGAGAAAAACTTGTTAAAAATAAGTCATAAGCTGGAAGTGGTGGCGTAGCCTCTAATCCCAGCACTCAGGAGGCAGAGGCAGGTGGATCTCTCTGAGACTGAGGCCAGCTTGGTTTACGTAGTGAGTTCCAGGTCAACTGGGGCTACAGGGAGACCCTATCTCAGAACAAAACAAACCATAAAGCAGTCTATAAATGGAGAAAGGCCATCATTTTATGTCTCAGACTTCTAAAATATTCAGTTTAGATTATAAAAGAAAATTTCAATACACATTTTAAAAAATTGTTAGTGTATGTATTGCAGATAAATTACTCTTTGGAAGAAAATTTTGGAATTACTGAATAATAACCAGTAAAGTAAATCATATGTATATATGTTATTTCTTTTATAGACATATTTCATACATACCAGAGCATATATATGTGACAGATGATGACTCTATGTAGAAGTTCTAGGAGAGCCAGAAATGGGGAGTGGCAAAATTTAGATGAGTTCAAGGAAGTATCTTACTCCAATGGAATAGACTTCTAATTGAAAAAAGTGCAAATAGCCTTCCAATATGAGAATGTCTAGTTTTTATTTATTTCTTAGACATTATTATAATTAATATCTTTTATTTGAATCTCATGCATACAGAATGAATTAATTTTTTTTTTGCTTTATGAGCTAGGAATGTAGCTCAGTGGTAAAGAACATTTGTCCAGCAAATTAGGAGGCCCTCAGTCCATCCCCAGCATCTCATGAAACATATTTTCATACATACCAGCTAGACTTGCTCCAACTGAAACATTCTGTTTAATTTTGCAGTCAGGTGAGTCTGGTGCATGGGTTTCTACTGTTTGAATATAGATATGATTTTTTTGTAAAATTCCTAAATATCCCTTTTTCAGGTTTTCCTCACAGCCTAGGTATTCAGCACCACCACCACTACCAACACCACTACCACTACCACTACCACTACCCTGGGGCTATGGGTAAATATTTTTTCTCATTTGACTTCAATTTCATACTCTGCTGATGAACCTTTCAACAGACTGCTGTTGGAAACCAGATCCATTGGAATCCAGACTTTAGAGACAGAGAAAGCCAAAAAATGAAAGCCTGAGGAAGGCTTCTCAGGCTCCTGTCAAGTGTTCTCTGTTGGGCTGGGGGTCCTGTCTGGAAGCAGTTCTCAGCCTCACCTCATTTACAGCTACCCAGACCCTACCTGTGTTAGTTAGAAGGTTTGTCCCTATGCTAAAATACCTGACATAAACAATTTAAGAGGAGGAATAGTTTGTTTTGGCTCATAGTTTCAGAGGATTTATTCTGTAGTCCTTGACTTCATTGATTTTGGGCCCATAGGCAGAACCATGGTGTATGGAAACATAAGGCAGAAGTTACTAACATGGTGAATAGTCAGCAGAAGTGGAAAGACTCACAGAGGCCTGGATCAAGATGTACAGGCCCAGGTATATGCCTCTAGTAACTTGTTTCCTCTAGAAAGCCCCACCTACCTAATGTTTCCAGAACTTCTATGCATAATGTCCCCAGCTAGGAACCAAGTCATGAGCCTTTTAGAGGGACATGCCATATCCAACCCATGACACTACCCAAAGGAATTGATTTAGCTGATTTCCATTCCACATCTTTTAACCTACCAGGACAAAGTCTGAGGTAGGCAATAAATTAATTAATTAATTAATATTCAGTGAACCCACTGGAATTAGGCTCTGACACTTCTGCATAAATCTAAGTTTCTTTATAGCTACTCTATGAGGATTTGTTTGAAGACATTAAAAAAGAAAATATGAACTGTCCTGAGTGATTTTTACATCATGTTTTCCAAAAACTGAGCTATTTTAGAAGGTCTATATCTTTGCATTTATTTGTGACCTGGAAGAATACAGAAGCAACATGCGTTGCAGTAGTCTACGTAGTTTACTTCTGCCAACACTCCTGCACTAGTTCTAGCACATGAACTGGATAATTTGATGTGCTCTTTCCTCATTCTGCCTCCTGAAGACCTTCCAGACCTCCCTTCTTACTTAAAACCTTCTTCTTTTAGAAAACAGTGCAATGTTTCTGACAAAACCTGTTCTTTCACTCTTCACTAGATGTTCCTGTCTCCAGATCTGTGGACCTATCTATGTTCCCACCTTCTTCCCCTTCATCCTCAAGGCTCTGCTTGCCCTCACTTTGGTTTTGCAACCACAGAATCTAGTCACAGGGCTTATCCAAACCAAGAATAAGTGAAGCATAGAGAGGAAATGAAACAGTAATTCTCAGATAAAGGGCAGTGTGCATTCAGGAATAGAGACCACATTTCAGGGGACAGGAGGCATCTTCAAACTGTATCTCAACCCCAGACCAAAGATACCCTAAGAATCACAACACCACAGCTAGATGTGGATGATGGCTGGGACCAGTGAAGTAGAAAGGAACTAAGGAGGAAAGGGAAGAAATGGAGAAGTGGAAAGAGTAAGTAGATTGTGGATCAACTTCTTGTACCAAACTAGGGGGAAAATAATAAAGTTAAAATACCTGTTTTCTATTCCAAACTATCTCTAAGTGCAGTCAGACACACTCTGAGGTAGGAAGCGCAAAAAGCAAAACAAAACAATAAAAATGCAATGAGACATGCCAGTTCTGTGAACTACTAACATCTGAGCTAGGAGACTAAGTGAGGTCAGGACAATCAGGAAAGGAAGCTGTGAGCAGGGGTGTGCTCCGTGTTTAATTGGTCTTCATGTCCTCTATTTCATTCCCAAGACTGTCAATTTCTCACTTTTCAACTTCACTTCTAATCCCAATCTAATCTGTTTATTCCTGAAATAGTCTCTGACCTGTCTCCCCATATCTCTTCTGTCACTTCTAATCCATCTAATATTATAGTTTAAGTGATGTCTCAAAAGAGAAAATTTGGCACTATTGCTTCCCTTGGATGGTTTTGTGTGTGTGCGCGCGCACGTGTGTGTGTGTGTGTGTGTGTGTGTGTGTGTGTGTGTGCCCTTAAGAATGAGATGGTGGGGCTGGAAAAATGGCTCCAAGATTAAGAGCACTGGCTGCTCTTGCAGAGGACCAGAGTTTGATTCCCAGCACCCACCTATATGGTGGCTAACAACCATCTATGATCCCATTTCTAGGGGCTTTGATGCGCTCTTCTGACCTCCACGGGCATTGCACAACATGGGTGCACTTACATATCTGTAGGCAATACATACACATAAAATAAAAATAATAAATAAAATACTTAAAAAATAAAGAATGAGGCTCTCCTATCCTCAGGCCTCTTGGGCTAGGTCTATCGCGCGGCCCTCTCGCCTTGACTCCCCCAGCCTCATTCATTCTTCCATCTCCCCCGCTGTTCTCTACTCCTAGTTTGGGCCCTGTGCCATTCCTAGTCTTGGGTCCCCAGACACCTGGAACCAATACTGCTTCCTGATCTTTTTCACCCAGGCCAACTTGGTGCCTTCCTTGGGCCCCAGGAGCACTGCTTCTGGACCTGGCCCCACCCTCACCTCCCTCTACTTCCCTGGTCCTGC
>NW_008360304.1:2375516-2377104 GCF_000622305.1 Nannospalax galili | reverse complement strand
CGGATTCATGTGCTTAGACTCCTTTCAGCAGAGTACCTGGCATCCTTCCTGACTCCTTTTGAAGTGCATGCCACAAATGCTCTAACATAAACATGGCCTCTGGCTTTAGGAATACCATGCTTTCCTGTGATTTTTCAGGTAGCCAGCAGTCTGGCGGCATGGCACAAACACACTTCCATATGTGAATAGAATGCCTCACAAAGTATCTAACAGCCAAATCTTTTACCACTACCCCCATGGTATAAATATCCTAGTCTTCTCTCAATATTTGGAGCTAGAAGCAGACTTAGAGCTAGAGCGAGAACTGGTTCACTGAGACTTGGAATAAAGAGCTGTAGACTGAGTTCTGTGTCTCCTGCCTGTAATCTAGCCTCCCCGGGGGGCAGCACTCCCTCATTACCGACTTGCGGACATTCTAGCTTTCGCTGTCCTCGTACGCTTCCCGCTTGGTTCAGTGGCCAGTGGACCTCGCAACCTGAGGGAAGTACACGGATGGAAAAGGGACAGGATTCGGCTGGACAACGCTCCAGTAGCAGAGAAACTTTCAGCACCAGAGACGCGTGGACAGAGACACGGGACCCGAGCCAGCGGGAAAAGCCTGCGGGGCACCCGCCTCCGCACACAGAGAGGCGCGGCCAGAGACGCCTGTGGCCAGACCCGCGCCGCGACTAGCCAGTTGTGGCAGGGACCCCGAGATACCCACGCACACCACACCTGGGGCCCAGAGCACTCCCCTATTTGTGCATGGTCGTATTACCTGCCCTCTGTAACGTGCACATTGTCGTGTCACCTGACCTCTCTGCCATGAAGATCGTCGTGTCTCCTGCCAGCTATGACGTCCAGATGGTGGTGTCATCTGCCCCTCTGACGTGCAGATGGTCGTGTAACCTGCCCCTATGACATGCACATGGTCGTATCAACTGCCCTCTGTGCCATAAAAATGGTGGTGTCAACTGCCCCCTCTGACGTGTAGATGGTCGTTTCACCTGCTCCTCTGAATTGCAGATGGTCATGTAACCTGCCCCCTCTGATGTGCACATAGTCTTGTCATCTGCCCGCTCTGAAGTGCAGATGGTCGTTTCACCTGCCCCTCTGAATTGCAGATGGTCGTGTCATCTGCTCCCTCTGACGTGCAGATGTTCGTGTCACCTGCCCTCTCTACATACAGATGTTCATGTCACGTTCCCTCTCTGACGTGCACATGGTCGTGTCACTTTCCCTCTTAGTCATGCACATGGTCGTGTCACCTGCCCCCTCTGATGTGCTGTTGGTCGTGTCAAATGTCCCTCTGATGTGCAGATGGTGGTGTCACCTGCCCACTCTGATGTGCACATGGTCTTTTCACCTGCCCTCTTTGCCGTGCACATGGTCATATCACCTGCTCTCTTTGACGTCCACATGGTCGTGTAACCTGCCCTTTTAGTTGTGCACATCGTTGTGTCACCTGGCTCTTTTTCATGCACATGGTCGTATCTCTTTCCCTCTCTGCCATAAAGATTGTCTTGTCACCTGCCCACACTGATGGGCAGATGGTCATGTCACCTGCTCCTCAGACGTGCAGACGATCGTGTCACCTCGCCCCTCTGAC
>NW_008360304.1:2374218-2374690 GCF_000622305.1 Nannospalax galili | reverse complement strand
GAAAAACAGCATGTTCAGCAAATGGTGCTTGCAAAACTGGATCTCCACTTGTAGAAGAATGAAACTAAACCCCTATCTTCACCCTGCACAAAAGTAAATTCCAAATGGCTCAAAGACCTCAATGTAAAGCCTGAAACTCTGAAACTATTAGAAGAAAACATTGGGAATAACCTACAAGATATAGGCATAGGAAAGGATTCTCTAAACCAGACATCAATTGCTCAGGAAACAAGGGCAAGAATTAACAAATGGGACCTCATTAAAACAAAAAGCTTCTGTACATCAAAGGAGATAACGAAGGAAGCAGACAGAAAACCCCCAGACTGGGGGAAATTCTTCACCAGTGACACATGCAACAGAGGTTTAATTACCAGAATATATAACAAACTTAAAAAACAGAGAACCAAACAAGAATCAACCCAATTGAAAAGATGGGCTAAGGATCTGAACAGAGAGTTCTCAAAAGAAGAAG
>NW_008360304.1:2364776-2366903 GCF_000622305.1 Nannospalax galili | reverse complement strand
CTCATAAAAAATACCTAGAAACTTGCACCCACTTGTGAAAGAGATGTACTCTTGCTCTGGAGTATGTTGAATATGTTAATGCTGTTGTAATGAAATGCTTCTTCTAATTAAAAAAAAATGAGGAGCAAGAAAAAGGTGTTCATGTTCTTCACTATTATTCAATATAATGCTCAAAGTCTTACACAAGAGAAAGAAATAAAGGGGATAGAACAGAAGAAAAAAATAAAAATAAATAAAGAATGAGATGAGAGGGGACTGGAGAGATGGCTCATGGCTCAGTGGTTAAGAGCATTTGTTGCCCTTACAGAGGGCCCAGGTTCAGTTCCCAGCACCCACATGGTGGCTGACTAGTGTCCATAGCTTCCGTTCCAGGGGATCTGATGCCCTCTTCTGGCTTTTGTGGATAGAGCACACACATAGTACAATTACACACAGGCAAAACACTCATACACATAGAATAAAAATAATAAATAAAATATTTTTAAGAGTGAGATAGGGGCTGGGGAAATGACTCAGTGATTAAGAGCACTTGCTGATCTTACAGAAGACCTGGGTTCAATTCCCAGCACCCTCAGTGCCTGAAAAATGATACCTGAGGTTGTTTTCTGGCTTCCACACTACATGCACACACTTACACACATGTCACACACACACACACACACACACACACACACACACACAAATTGGGGCTGGAGACATGGCTCTTCAATTAAGAGCACATGCTGCTCTTTGCAGAGGACTTGGGTTAGGTTCAGAGCACCCACATCGGGTGGCTCACAACCACTTTTAACTCCAGTTCCTTACACAAAAGTCATGTTAACTTTACTGCATTATATTTGTTGACTCTACATATTTACTATTCTCCTTTCTTTGCCTTGGGACTTAGTATGTAACTAGACTCTTTCTCCCTTCCCAACCTTGCTTAGTCATTTCTTACTGTATTTCAAAAAGATATCCTGGAACTGCTCTAAAACCCTGGTATTACCAAAATACCAAAGACTTTGTACAGGTGGAGGCAGGAGAATGAGGAGTTCAAGGCCAGCCTTGACTACATAGTGAGTTTGGGGCTATATAAGACCCTGTCTTAAACAAACAAAGTAAGCACAGGCTTTGTAATTTAGTAATGTTTTAAAAAAAATCCATCCTTCTAATACTAATCACTCTTGCCTTTACTTCTCCTTCACATCTCCTAGGACTTTCTTTTCCCCTTACAGACAAGAGTTAATATCTCATTATAAATATGCTTCCAATTCTTGAGTATAGGCATCATGACTTAAGAAGTTAAAAAAGCTAACTATAAAAAGACCCCAAAGAAAAGTAGTCAGTTTCTTGGCTAAAAGTCAAAATGCCCTTGGGCCTCTTAGCAACATACTCTGTTCCAAAGTCCAAAAATGTTGAACGTAATCTGGGAGCATTTATCTAATCTTTAAAAGATTTTAGGGTTACCTCTTCAGTGAGGGGAATGTTAGATAGAGTAGCCAAAATCCCCATAAAAATAAATCAATCAATCAAAGAAGAAGAAAGAGTAAAAAAAAAAAAAAAACTAAACTTCATTCTTTACATAGATGGAGATTTTACACTATATGAATTATGTCTCAGGCTGTTTTTTTAAAAGAAGAAGAAGAAAGGAGGCAGGAGAGATGGCTCAGTGGTTAAGAGCACTGGCTACTCTTGCAGAGGGCCTGGGTTTGTTTCCCAAAATCCACATGGTGGCTCACAGGCATTTTAAATTCAGTTCCAGGGGATCCAACACCCTCTTCTGGCATCCAATGGTTTGTACAACGTGCACTTGCATACATGTAGGGAAAACACTCATACACATAAACTAAAAATAACAGACTTTTAAAAATTATTTAATAACCACACAATCAGAAGAAGCATTTCATTACAACAGCATTGACATATTCAATAACAATTTCCAGAGCTAAGATGCATCTCCTTCAAAATTGGCTGTAAAATTTTAGGTTTACAGTTGAATTAATACAGTTATACAATATTGTACTCAGTATAAACCCTATAAGACATAAAATAAAATGAGGTTTTAAACTTTAAAAAAGATCTGCATTTCACTATTAAAATACACAGTTTCATAAAGAAAAATTCAATTTCAATACAATTAACACTAAA